>NC_054574.1:384728-412228 GCF_017654505.1 Polyodon spathula | reverse complement strand
TTCGTTTTGTGTTGGCGTTACTTCTGAGAGAGTGTAGATTACTTATAAGCACAGTGTTACCACTGTAAACAAGGCAGAAAGATCCGTATTGTTTGTATTACATTATAACGAATGCGTTTCATATTCCAGACTCCAAGCACATGCCCGCTGAAACCGCAAACTGAACAGCAGGGCTGTTGCTGGACGGCTTTCTTTAACTGGACGTAGACCCTTCCTTCACTAAGCATTATTCAGATAACAAACAGCTAAGCTTGTTGTGGATGTTTATTGGTGAATTTAAGAAGGGCTGTTGCTGGACGGCTTTCTTTAACTGGACGTAGACCCTTCCTTCACTAAGCATTATTCAGATAACAAACAGCTAAGCTTGTTTGTGGATGTTTATTGGTGAATTTAAGAAGGGCTGTTGCTGGACGGCTTTCTTTAACTGGACGTAGACCCTTCCTTCACTAAACATTATTCAGATAACAAACAGCTAAGCTTGTTTGTGGATGTTTATTGGTGAATTTAAGATGAATGGATTTAAAAGTGCTCATTACACATCGAAAGAGGGTGGGACCGATTAACAAGTGCCAGGGTGATCGAATGACTTGTAACCCTCTGTTCCTGTGCCAGGCGCCAGGCGCTCTTCTATAGGAGACCTTTCTTAAAGACCTTGGCTTGAAGACAGTTACACTAAGCAATATAACAACCATCATAATAATGAAACAATAAGAACAACAACAGCAGTGCAAATGCGTATAACAATAATAACGAATAGAATCATTAATAACAATTGTGCTTATTTGTAACAATACGGCAGCGTAATTTCAAACATTGGTTCGTTCCTTATAATAACCTACTGTACACTGAAGACTTATTAAAAGTACTTATGAATAATTTTCATATATATTAATATATATATATATATATATATATATATATATATATATATATATATATATATATAACATTATGTAGTGTATCAAGGGGAGAAGCACATCTAAAGGTGTATTGATTGATCGTAATATAATAAATACAGTTTCACAAAGTAAACAGGTCCATTCCTACATTTAGAAAATATGCTTCTAAAAAAAGAAAAAAGGAAAAGTTTGAACTTATTTACTCACCTCGGTCCTCTGAAAAGATCCGACGTGGTATTTCAGCGCGGGCGCCCAGGATGGTATGTGTCGCATGTGTGCAGACTTGACGCCACACATTTAAAAGAAAGGTTCAGACTATAGTCCCATATTCAAAAGGCCATAAATACACGTATGAAAAGTGCAGTTTATTACTGTAAATTAACATTGACTTGCAAGTCTGTGCTTCCCCATTGAGTCTCCCATAGCAAACAGCACGACAATTGAACTCAATAAAATACAATCCGTCCTGCAAAACCGGAATCATTCCGGTCATAGTCTTGACATTGTGTCATATATAGAGCTATGACATATCCTCTCAAAATCGATAGGCGCACATGATAGGAATAAGTCGTGGGTTGCGATTCACTTCTATAGACTATATTAACAGAGCGGCAACAGATTAGCTAAATACAATCTAAATACAATTATCAAAGAAGAAAAAAAAAAACTACCGGATTCCTTAGAGGTATACAACGCGGACCGGTTTAGCACAAAGCTTTCTAATTACACCGACACTACATATAACATAAGAAACTGCTTTCACCGCATTAAAAGCACCGTTGCTCTAGTTATTCTACATGTAATACAATTTCCGTTTATATAGATAGATAGATAGACAGATAGACAGATAGACAGACAGATATATTATTTTTAAGAAGATAAAATATTTTTAACCATTATCTAAATGGCCTATCTATCTATCTATCTATCTATCTATCTATCTATCTATCTATCTATCTATCTATCTATCTATCTATCTATCTATCTATCTATCTATCTATCTATCTATATATATATATATATATATATATATATATATATATATATATATATATATATATATATATATATATATATGCTCTAGTCTCGCAACTAACACATGACAGTTTGTAAGATTTTTGGACATTCGAGTTCTTCCACTGTTCTCTATAAATAGCACGGAGTGTACACTCAGAGCGTGGAGGGGCTAGTTAATGGTTACTTGGATGGCGAGGCGCTGATTGGCGCAGGTGTTCAGTGACGTAGCGAGGATGTGAATAAGGGTGGCGTGTGCCTCTAGGAACATGCAGACTAGTGGAGCTTGTATCGGGAGAAGCAACTGACTAAAGTGATCAGTACAGGAACAGACATGACAAATACTCTCTAACTTCACACAAGCAAAGAGGACAGACACTGCAAGGGCTTAGGTATTTAAAAAGCTACTTGAAGCAAAGAGCGATGGGCATGAAAAACACAATCCTGCGATTATGGTAGGCATGTTTATTTTTGGTGCTAATGATACTGTCCGCCACAAATTGCATTAGATGCATGGCATAGATGTTAGTTAACTATACTGACAGCACTGCTCGTAATCCCTTTTACATGCGCCCAACCTGACGAGCGCAGTGTGGGTTTGTGTTTTTAGTGCAAACAGGCCGTGGCATGGTGCAAGCATTGCAAGCATTGTTTGGTCATTTATGTTTTGGAAGAAGAAATAGAAGGCTGATCTTCGTGGCTCCGGGCTGTGTTGCTCTACCTCAGAACTGACAAAAACCTCTTGTGGAATCTTCGTATTTTGGGCCAGAAAAGGGGGAGAACGAGCGAAAGAGAGAAGGGGGTTGGTTTTCTTTACCTTCTTCCTCGTCTTCTTCTTCTTATTCTTCTTCTTCACCACTCCAATCGACCCAGAGGACCTCACAGCAGACAAGAACCAAATCCCTTCTAGTGAAATCCACCGTGTTGCAAATCAGCAGAGACAGACAGAAAGCCCCGCCGATTCCTGGGACTGGATCCAAAGACGATGGTGCACTGTGCTGGGTGCGAAAGACCCATTCTGGACAGGTTTCTGCTCAATGTTCTAGACCGAGCCTGGCACGTGAAGTGTGTGCAGTGCTGCGAGTGTAAAGGCAATTTAACGGAGAAGTGTTTCTCGAGAGAAGGGAAACTCTATTGCAAAAACGACTTCTTTAGGTAAGCACCTAGCCGTAAACTTCGTTCAGAAACAAACACCAAATGTATTCAATTGATGTTATTGTTTTGTTTTGTTCTATATCTGTTCAGATCTGTTCAGATACATATTTTTAAACAGTGTATTGTGTAATTCTATAGCCTATCATCAGACATTTATGCAATTCACCGCCAAACTAGTCTGCTCGGTTTAACAGTACGCGTGAGCAAATATTCCATTAAAATATATCAAATAAATAAACAAGTTAATGCAAAACACCTCACTCACTAAAATGTAAAAACGCGCATTTTTTTGACCTGTACAAACCGGCTATTGTACGGTCCGGTGCAGGTGTGTTTACCAATGCTGCTAAACCAAAATATCTACCGAGAAATGAAATCTAATAAACAGCAGATCAATCGCAAGAGAATGTAAGATATTCAAATAATGCAAGCTTAAATAGGAGGCCTACCTGCATTACTGTAGTTTATTAAACGAAATATCTTTAAATGATAATAGCTGGGGGTTATATATATATATATATATATATATATATATATATATATATATATATATATATATATATATATATATATATATATACTATTGTTTAAAAACACGTCATTTAATTGTTGAGCTGGCTTACAAAAATATATTTCATGACATTTTTATAATTTGTAGAATTGGTGGTTTAGAGCTCACGGCATTGAAAAAATTGTACATAATCTTTATTATCAGAGAAAATAAATGTCCTCAAATGTACTAAACGAATCTATAACATACGCTTTCATGCGGACAGATGATGAGTTGAAAGTTTCTGTAAATGTATCCATGTTACAGGCGGGCTGCTTTCAGGAATGAGAAGCTGCAGCTCGCTTTTGGGCGATTGAAAGGTGGATTGTAGCAGGGCGTGTGGTGCAGTAAATAGCAGTGCCAGTGATGAAGTAATGAGCAAACGAAGCCCTCTTTGTAGCGCTCTGCTTCGCAAAGGATGAACTTTGTGTATTCGGTCGCAGGCAATGTTCTAAAGGAAATGGCACGTTCCTTTAGGATATCTGTGCAGAAAGCAGAGGAACTGCAAAGATCAATAAATAGAGCGATTCCTGGAGGAAGTCTGAGCCGTGCCAGTGTTAGGTGTGTCTGCGCCGCCGGGCCATCGCTGCGGTTCTAGTAAATATGTGAGAAGTGGATTTAAATAATAAACTCGTTTGAAGAGGAAACCCGAAGACAAAACAATCACAGAGCCGCAATCCACATTAATTAGTAGACCAGCGCAACCCACACGGGTTACATGTGTGCACTGTTGAGTGAGGGACGTGCTTTAAAAGGATTTTTAAAATAAGCACAGTGTGAAAAGTGTTGATTTCATTAATGTGGAACAGAATGGAAGGCTAACAAACCAAACCCCAATTACCAAACTAAACCACACAGCTCTCCTGTACAGGAACATATACAAATGCGTTGTGTGCGTTTAAATACCGTGCATATCACATAGCGGATCCTTATATACACATTTAATTAATAAAGAAAAGAAAGCAAGGTCGTGTGTCTATCAAATAGTGGTACAGCGTGTGTGTTTTATATATATATATATATATATATATATATATATATATATATATATATACACACACACACACACACACACACACGTGCGTTTTAAATGATTCTTTAGAAAATAAAGATATATTCAAATAATAATGTTTCTCATACGTGTACATAACAAAATTTAGACAAACATATCAATCACCTTTAAATAACGTTAGTGTGTGCGGGAATGTTTGTGTGTGAGATCGACCCTCAATTACAGTTTACACGAGAAAACTAAGACCAGCAAAACCGCGGGGTGTTGAATGCTATATCATTATCATTATAGAAGCACAGCATCACAAAACTGTACCAAAAAACATTATTATTATTATTATTATTATTATTATTATTATTATTATTATTATTATTATTTTTAGATTGAAGTGGGTTCGATTCATCATTGAAACATGTTGAAGTTTCATTCAATCGACCCTTGTTGTTGCAAACTCTTTACCCCGGATATATAGAAATGCATGGGTTGCAGACCACAGTGGCAATGGAATGATGATTTTGACAGGGCTGTATAACATAGAAACACACACTATATAGTGACTATAAACAGAAAGCAGGGATGCACTATGCCGGCCTGTATTTATGGATATGGTATGTATGTCACCACGACCCCGGTGTTCATTCATCATACACACGCAGAGTGCGTTCCTGGTCTTGCTGTGCGGTAAACTCCGCTTCTGTTTTCACTCGCTCTTGCAGGCGCTTTGGTACCAAGTGTGCGGGCTGTTCTCAGGGCATCTCCCCGAGTGACCTGGTGCGGAGAGCCAGGAGCAAGGTGTTTCACTTGAACTGCTTCACTTGCATGATGTGCAACAAACAGCTCTCCACCGGAGAGGAACTCTACATCATCGACGAAAACAAATTCGTGTGTAAAGAAGACTTCCAGAACAGCAGCAGCGGCAAAGATAGCAATCTCCTCTCAGGTAAGACTTTACCTTGCACACTGGAGTGTAAACCCCGCGGTGTTTATTGTTATCAATAGTAATACTCATAATACTGCTACTGCTGCTGCTGCTGCTACTGCTGCTACTGCTAATAATAATAAATAATAATAATAATAATAATAATAATAATAATAATAATAATAATAATAATAATAATAATAATGATGATACTAGCGCATTTTCACGCTCTCAGTGTAATAATAAGAGCAGGTGTGGTCTTGCTTTCTTTCCCCACGATCTTTAATATGTTATTAAACTGGGAAAAGATACCAGCGGCGACCTAATCCCCTTCCTGTTACATCATCGGGGTATTGGTGGATAGTGTGATTATTATTATTATTATTATTATTATTATTATTATTATTATTATTATTATTATTATTATATATAACACGTTTTCCAGTCTTGGTTAAATCGCTGCTCTTGTGTGTATTTGAGCAATGTTATATTTTCAATGGGCTGGAACAAAATATTGCAAAAAAATTAAGGGATGGGCCATTATTGGCGATGGCTCTCATTTTGATTTATTATTAGGAAAGTAAAACACACGTTTCTGTTATTATTATTATTATTATTATTATTATTATTATTATTATTATTATTATTATTATTATTATACCCGTGTATGCTTGATGTATGCGTAACTTGCACGAAGAACCTAATGAAATGCTGTAATGTAAAAGTCTGGTTCAGTAGAAGCTGTGTGTGTTTAATTATCTGATTAATAAATTACACGAGGAAGTACAAAGTAGTGAATGAACAACACGCAAAGCAAGCATTAACGCGCCCATTTAACACAATATATGCGCCTGTACAGTATTATCGCTAAATATTTTTGCAATAAGCCAACTGGCATTTATCGGTGAGCATAGTGTTTCTGGGCGGCATTTGAAACAAAAAACAAAACAAAGGAAAGTATTGTAAACCATTACTAATTGTATACATGTATTTGTTTTACTTCCAGTAACAGCCTGTAGCGACCCCAGCTTATCTCCGGATTCTCAAGACCAGTTGCACGATGACGTTAAAGATTCGGAAGGCACGACCCTTTCTGACAAAGAAGGCGGTAATAACGAGAATGACGACCAGAACCTGGGCGGAAAGCGACGCGGCCCCCGCACCACCATTAAAGCCAAACAACTGGAGACCCTGAAAGCGGCGTTCGCGGCCACGCCCAAGCCCACCAGACACATCCGGGAGCAGCTGGCACAGGAGACGGGGCTCAACATGAGGGTCATTCAGGTAAAGCCGGGGGCGCTTTCATAGTGGCAGCAGGGCTTTAAAAAAAGAAAGATGTACCGTGCCTGCACAGCAGCCAGATTCCGTGCATGTTCCACACGGAGGCATTGTACAATTACTTGTGAAAGAAAAATAAAACTGGTTTAAGATAAACGAATAGGCCTATATACGGCACAAATAATAATAATAATAATAATAATAATAATAATAATAATAATAATAATAATAATAATAATAATAATAATAAGGGTATTTCATACATTGTGCAGTATGTGTAGCATAAGTTTTGTAACATAAAAACTACAATGCTTTTCCCCAAAAGGGTGCAAGTTACACTTTTTGCAAAAATATAATTGTGCCCCTATAAGCACAAATACTGTATGCACAAATATCAGTAAATATGCGAAGCGCAAACACACTAAATTTAAATAGAAATCACTGAGCGTGGTTACAATGGCATCAAACACACTTCCCCTTGACAAAGGTGTGTTAAAAATACTGAAAATACTGAAAGCTATCTTTATAAATACTGCGCCGAAAGCCTGTGAAGCCACTGCTATAGTGAAGGTGGCAGACATAACAGGTGTCGGCCCGGGGATTATTTCTAACGACGTGCTGCTGTGTGTAGGCTGTGAGAGAGACAGACACACGGAACAGTGAGAGATGCTGAGCACCTGAACTGCGACGTGGGCAACAGCGAACACATATGGAGACAAGAAAGAAATATCCCAAAGCGTTGCAGTGTGAGCGCACTGTATGCAAGCCGAACTGGTTTCCAGGGTCTGCGGCTGCAATGTAAACCATCCCTCATGAAAGGGTGTAGCAATTGATATGTGCATGAGAACAGTTTGCTACAAAAAATAAAAAATAAATAAATAACCGCTTCTCTTGTATCTCCTATCAATCATGAACGCGGCCCGGTATGTTAAACGCGCACTGGGCTTCTGCTAACGCGGTGCCGCCTGGTCGAGAAGGGCCTCGCTGTTGTTGTTTTCTGTCGCGTTTCAGATTGTAAATTTTACCTACCTGTTGGATGGAGACATTAGATAGAGATATATAGATTGAAATCGTCAGGGGTTTTGGAACTATCAAAATGTGACCAGATTTAGAGAAACACGTTGTACATAATTTGGGTGTAATATATATATATATATATATATATATATATATATATATATATATATATATATATATATATATAATACACTAATACAGACTCCTGGCCGGGCGGTTGGCTCAGAGTCAGAAACGACTTTTGTATATATATTTCTGACTGAGCCAACAAAGGCGGTCCAGGAGACTGTATTATAAATATAATATTATATTATTATTATTATTATTATTATTATTATTATTATTGACATTCTGCTATATTGTAGTGTAATTTTAAATAGATACATTAGATGCATTAAATAAGCCACTGTTTTTGTTATTTTGTCTTGCATTAAAAATGTAAAATGAAATACAAATGATCTGTAACAAAATACAAATCAAGCATAAATGAAAGGCACACATGAATACTGCCCAGAACAAGAAAGTAATCGTGCCAAGAAATGCGACCTCATTCCAATGCATCTCCAAAAACTCCAAGAAAAGAAGGCGCCGGGACAGGTGCGCGTGGACAGAACAATGCGGGAATAGCGCGAATAGAGCAACACGAACTCCGAACGAGCCCGGGTGCGTGACACGGATCAGGCGCTTTAACAATCAGACAGTATAGCATCAAGGGACACGGGGAATCTGGGATAAGGTAACACATTCATAGGAAATGCAAACAGAAGCCCTGTGAAAAAGAGGGTTGCTTGGAGATTAATGGAGTGTCGAGGCTAGACATTTAACCGTGTCGCAGAAAATAGCAATTAGGCAAAGGAATTCAAGAGAGCATATTTATACTGCACAATAATAACCTTATAGAGACGCTTAATATATCAGTAACAGCCCTCCTATTAAGTATTAATTGGAGATTTGAAATCCCGCTGCAGCCCCCACAGCCGGGGTAAATGGAGGGTTAAAGGATCATTAAAGAGAGGTTAGATGTGCGAGTCTCGGAGTGACGATAATTAGGCGTAATCTTGTCACAGCAATAGGAATTCATTCAATCACCGCTGACCTGCCCTGGAGAGAGCGCGGGCACGCCGTGCGCGGCTCTGGAATGGAATTCGAACTTCAAGAAAACTTAGACTTCATGAGCCGAGTGTTATCATCATAATACTAATACTAATAATAATAATAATAATAATAATAATAATAATAATAATAATAATAATAATAATAATAAAGAAACATTCTATTTCAAAACATCCTTAGATTAATGGATTACTAAATGTAATGCAATTTAATAAAATACTGTAGCTTGCACTTTTATCAAATGATTATTTTCTTTAATGGAATTGTAATATATATATATATATATATATATATATATATATTATATATATATATATATATTATATATATATATATATATATATTTAGTTGTCGCATTTTATCATGCATGTCACAGCGCGTAGACTTATCCAAACATGTTGCCTGCAATATTTATTTGAAAGGAAATATGACGAACGTAAAAAACTTTATTAAATAATAAACACAGACTGATTTTGGACCATTATACGGCTATTATTTATTTGTATTATTTCAATAGTTTTATTCTATTAAAAGACATTGCTTCTCGTACTGCTTGATGGTTAAGTATAGTCCGATCGTAGATTTCTGCTTGTCGATTTGATGAAGTTTATCCGCTGTACCGGCTCTCATCTCGGTCCAGGGTTACTGTTTTTTCATTAAAATATGGTTCCTTCTATTTTTCTCATTATGTTACCTTATTGGTTTTGTGTGTATTCATGTCCCTGTCTGTATGCCTGTGTGTGTTTTTATAAGATGCGTTCTTGTGTAGCGCGGCAGATAAAAGCCCCAGATCTATTAACAGTCATATTTATCAAAGCGATCACAAACTAAAACAGTGCGTCCAAATACTGTACTTGTTTTGTGAGTTTAATCTAGTGTTTATTGAAATGCATTCGTGTTTGGAAAATCTCCCCTCGTGGTTAATGCAAAATGTAGCTGAATTAGATCTGTGCTTTTCATCTAACTTTGCTAGCCTAAATTAAAGTCGGCCTGTGCTTTAATAAGACTCGATTGTCTTTGAGCGGTTGCATTAAAGGGGTCGAGAGGGCATCGTTTATTTAATGCAAATGTCAATTGCTTTCAAATAAAATGGAGGCAGCGCATTATAAGGCTATGCTCACCTACATTCTGTTTTATTTCTTGCAGGTGTGGTTCCAAAACCGGCGTTCCAAAGAGCGGCGAATGAAGCAGCTGAGCGCGCTGGGTGCCCGCAGGCACGCGTTCTTCCGCAGCCCTCGGAGGATGAGAACCCTGGTGGACAGACTCGAGCCCGGGGAGTTAATCCCCAACGGCCCCTTCACCTACTACGGAGGTCAGTGCAGGACTCGGGCTGGGGGGTGGGGAGATTCCTGGACTCGGGACTGGGGGTGGGGCGGGGGAGATTCCTTTACATTATATCGGTGTTGATCAGGAACGAGAACCCGTGTAACGCCTGGGTGTGAAGCGCTGCTTTGCCATTTGTTACCCTTTGAAAAAGATACTAGAGCCAAGTGTGCTATCTTTGAAAATGAAATATTTTAAATAAATAAAGATACAAGCACCCCCATCGAGTTATTACTTTGCCCATTTTAATAAAATTAATACATGCGTGTCGAATTCTGATATATATAGGCCACATGTAATATTTTATTTGGTTCGTAGGATTACACGCATCTATCCAACCCTATTGCATCTTAATAAAAATACAACTACTCGACTAATAATAATAATAATAATAATAATAATAATAATAATAATAATAATAATAATAATAAATAATAATAATAATAATAATAGTAACACGTTTAAAGTCACTGGCCCGTGATAATATAAAGGAGTCCGTTTTTGTTAAGGAGTTATTATTTTATTATCCCGCTTTGTGTTTGTGAATCAGGGCATCGGAGCTCCAGAGTGCTTTCTTCACTCTATTGTAAGTGCTCCTACCACAGTGTAGTGCTGTGACAGATCTTAACGAGAGTCCAGGCTTAGACAGCATCACATCTCCACTGAGAGGGCGCTGCTTACATTATTATCTCACTGCAGCTGAGCTGGGCTGCATTATTTTCCTTTTCAATGCACCTTTAAAATGCACTGCCAGGACCTGACAAGCATTGGCTCAGAATGAAACCGAACACAAGTGATCTGAAAGCAAATTCTTATTGAGCCCGCTGTCATTAAACACAATTACACAGCTGAGTGTATGGCCTTTCATTCCCGTTTATTGATGTGCCTTTTCAGTTTAGAGTCTAACACAGTACACATCACGATTATTTCTAACTACACTGTATTTATGTGAAACACAGGGTGGAATAATGAAATATACCAGTGTGTGTGTATATATATATATATATATATATATATATATATATATATATATATATATATATATATATATATATAGATAGATATAGATAGATAGATAGAGATAGATAGATAGATAGATAGATAATCTATATACATGCACACAAAAAATCATGCTCTTAAAAAATAAACTAAGCTTCTTTATGGGGCAAATAGTGAAACATGCACATATACTGCAATTTCACTAAATATTTTAAGCATTTGTCTTATGCCACAGTAATTCAAAAAAGAAAAGAAAGAAGGATGCTGGAGAACAATAAATACTTCATTTGCAAATTCCTTCGGATTTAGTAACTGTCTGGGAAAATCTGAAGCCGTGATCAGCGGCCAAACCATTAGCATTAATATTTAACAGGGCTATTTCACCCTGTAGATCAGTACGCCAGATAACCAGGCTGCAGAGGCATTTCCTAGGCATGGGTGCATCACGACATCCTTCTCATTGTTAAAGTGCATGCAAAGTGAAATAACCCTGCCTGCCCTATGTAACAAACACATTGGATTTTCATGCCATTTCATCCCAACTGAAATGATTAGGAAAAATCATGCCACCAAAACAGTCCTTACAGTCAGCAAAGCAGTAAGACTAGAGTGTTGTAATAAAATATATTGGTTACCAATTGAAAAATGGAGCTGAACATGATATCTGAATCCACTACCTGAATTAACTGCACTCATGATGGTTCCAGCCCATTGCATTATCACATAACCTGTTAACTAACTCTGCCTCCCTTCCATCTTCAGATTATCAAACTGAATACTACGGCCCTGGAAGCAACTATGATTTCTTCCCTCAAGGACCGCCTTCATCCCAGGCTCAAACCCCGGTGGACCTTGCTTTCGTATCTTCGTCCGGACCTACAGGCACCCCCCTGGGTGGGATGGACCACCCCTTACCTGGTCACCACCCCTCCAGCGACTCCCAGCGCTTCTCCGACATCCTTTCCCACCACCCTGGGGACTCCCCCAGCCCGGAGCCCGGCATTCCCGGCCCGCTACACAGCATCTCCTCGGAGGTGTTCGGCCCCAGCCCTCCTTTTACCTCACTCTCTATGAATGGAGGGTACGGCTTGTCACACGCGCAGGCAGAAATGAACGAAGCCGCGGTGTGGTAGCCACACAGTGCCCCCCGACTGGCAGTGCTCAGCGCTGCCGGATGACATGTACACATTTACCTTGGTATTGTCCTGATGTACAGTACAACGAAACTAAACTTAATACGTAACTATGTTCCTGCCCTGTGTTGTGTGGACTGACGGATCTGGCATGGGTTCAAGGCAGTGTGTGGTGTGATGGGCTCAGATTGTCAAGCTCCAGTCTGTTCCACGCACACCACAGGAGAAAGAAGTGCCATGCTCAAGAGAGGGCTTTGGCTTTTTTGGGGGTTGGGGGACAGTACAGGTTATGTCAAAGCCTGTAGACAGCTTTACAGAAGCCCAGGCAGAATGGATGTCTCTTGGCTTGGAAAAGTGCTTACAAGCGAGCTAGAAGCAACAAGGTCATTTATTCTCAACTCAACGTGTTCCTCGTATTTATTTGAAGAATTCTCAAACCTCTTTGCCTTCTCTAGGCTCTGCCATATGAAAACTCTGGTCACATTTTTGACAGTAGATGTATTTCCACAAGCCCGGGGTTGGGGAGGTGGGGGGGGGGGGGTTATGCTTTTGTAAAACTGACACAGTATTTATGAGTGACTAGTTTGCCTTCAAAAGGTTAACTTAAAAAACAAAAATAAAATTAAAAAAGTTATTATCGCGTAATATATATATATATATATATATATATATATATTATATATATATATATATATATATATATATATATATATATATATATATATATACCTAATGGGTCTGGGGATTGTCCCCTTAAATGAATGGAAGAGAACTCCAAATGTTAATATATGAAGTTTACCTTCTAAAAACAAAGAAAAGAGAGCAATGTTGAACAAGGGTCTACAAGGAACGAGAACAGTCAACTGTTTACGTAATATATATTCCATTCAGGAGTTTCGGGATAAACCATGTTTTAGAACCTCTTGATCCAGAACAAAACAAACAAACAAAAAAATAATAATGTTTGAAGCAACCAACCAAACTGTTTTGTATTGATTTTATTTATAATGTATGGAAAGCAAAGTTTGCTGGCTTGTGGTTCACTGTGCTAGTTTGTACAAGATGTTGTTTACAAAAGTAAAAAAAAAAAAAAATATATACAAAAAAACTCAACAAACAAGTAGACAGTTGCCAAATAAAACTATAGCACAATACTGTAAGAGTGCTTTGCACCATGAACTGCAGAAAGAGTTGAAACGAACTGTACGTGTGTAAAAAACAAACTAAAAAAAACTAAAAACTTCTGAATTTTTTAGTCTGCTAAAGAAACATTCATAAACAAAAATTGTTAATATAACTTACTTAGACCGTTTTATTTTTGTGTCTTTAAAAGGAAAATCCAAACTATTTAAATGTATGGTCAAATATGCAGTGTCTGCGGCTGCTATTTCTTTCTTTATATTTCAAAGTCCTCATGATATGTCTTTTATTGTTATAATAAACCTAAACAAACAGCTTATGTGACCTCCAGTGCATATTAGACCATTCACTGTATAAATACAACATGTTGAATAAAGTGTGTGAGTTTTTAATAAAATTAGAAAACACGAAGCGCCACGGTTACAGCCTTGTTCTTTCACGTGGGAGCAGGAAACGGGCAGCCAGCAGGTGTTATCTATCACTTGACCACTAGGTGGGACAATTATTCAAGGAACAAAAAAAGTCACCCGATGATGCCCTTCTGGTGCACAATGGCAATGATACAATGAAGCGACGCAGCCAGGAGGTAAATTAAAGGGACTGGGAATGAAGTCCGTCTACTGCAGATTTGCCCCACGGGTCTTGTAACGTTGTGGTGAGGTTTCAGTCCACAATAAAGATCTATGGAAAACAAGGGTTAAATATAATGTATAGTTTGAATCTATTAAATACCAACTTCATGCCTATAGCGATCAGCGGTCACTGGCTTTAATGCACCAGCCCATGCAGTGGTATTCTAATAGAGTACGCGGCTGAGCTGGTGTGGCAGAGGCTCAGTCTGCTATCCTCAAACAGAAACCACACTGCATCATGCGTACTGCTCCTCCCCGGCGTGCCAGCATGCACAAGATGAACCTAACACAGACGTGTTTACGTGTGTGTGTGTGTGTGTGTGTGTGTGTGTGTGTGTGTGTCCACAGTGCTGTGAACCTGTAAGAAAACAAGCAGCTAGTCCCATTTCACTGTGAATACGCATCCTCCTATCGTGTGCACACCACGGCGCAGGCTTTCGAAGAAGCGCGGGCTGCGCCTCTCTCCGTTCATTATAAAAGCTTTGATCGGCGAGGTAGTTCTTCAACCTAAATGCATGCCTTTGCAATGAGATTTTACGTACGCCTGTAATTTATATATATATATATATATATATATATATATATATATATATATATATATATATATATATATATATATATATATATATATATATTATATAGATCTAACGATTATAAAGGGTGCTCTGGAGACCCTATAAAGTACATGTCTACAGAGTTTTAACGGGCGTTTTTTTTTTTTTTTTAAACTGGAATGAATATTAGTTAATTTGCTAAAAACGCGTTAAAAGCCAGAGAAACACATCTCTGAAGGCAGGGGGGGGGGGGGGGGGGGGGGGGGATGAGGGGGGGGGGGGGGGGGCAGCACAGGTTGGGGGAAAATGTCCGTTTACATTCCTTCAAATTTTATAAGAACTATTCATATGACCCTGGCATATGTTAAACATCACTGAAATGTGGACCTAAGGATTTATAAATAAATCCATTCCAGAATTTTGTTTCAGACCAAATAAAACAACAAACAATAATTAATACTTTTTTAAACTGGAATGAATATATCAATTAAACGATTATAACGCAATTTGCAACTAACCCCAGGATTCAATTTTAAGGAAGTTACTGCAATCTTTATCTTATTATTTGTACTGGATAAAAAAAAAAAATATATAACTGTGCGCAATTATTTTATATCTTTATCACAGTTTTTTTTTTTTTTTTTTTGTTATTTGGTACTTTCTAAGATTGGTGAAATGTAGCTGCATTATAATTCAAATATAATCATAAGGACATTTGTTTTTGCTAGTTTATAATATTGCTGCGGTTTTTTGCTTCAAGACCGAGCCGAATATACTTCATGAGTCCCAGTCCAGGCTGATTAACAGACCCCCCCCCCGGTTTCACATTAATCTTCTATGAATGAAACATCAGCACCAGGTATTACTTGCAATAATAAATATTTGTTTTTTCATTGGAAGAAAATAGTGGTATTTGTGCATGGGGTTGGGAAATAACTGAAGCTCTTCGGTCTCAGTGTAGAGACTTCCGTCCCCCCCCAAGCAAATCCAGTACGCCAGAGTCCCCTATACATTCAAATGGGCAATGCGTCTTGGCGAATGTAAGTTTAAGTTTACCTAACTAATACCTTGATAACCAAATTGGCGCATATGCGTATACAATTTGTAGTGACTTGAACACCTGGAAATTCAAAAATTTTAATTAAGTAAGGTCTCAATAAATTTTTTTTAAAATCACAACCAAATTGTTGTTGTTGTTGTTATAACAATAATAATAATAATATATTCAATAATAATAATAATAATAATAATAATAATAATAATAATAAAGAAACGCACACTTCCTGCTCAAAGAAGAGACACTCAAGTACACAGTAATGGAGTTATCCAAATAAGTTTTTATTTTATGAAACAGAAGAGCAAATGTTTTAAAGGCTAAATATTTAAATTCATTTCTAGTATGAAAGACCACTTGAATAAACAGCTAAAATACAGAATGAAGCACTATATGCAAACTGTACAGATCCAACAGGACCCTCAGAAATATCTATTGAGATGAACAGTACAGTATATATTATCATTCAAAAATAAGTGGGACACGGTTTGATTGTTCCACGAATAAACGAATAAGTGGCTATTTGTCAGTTTTTCATGTGCTTAAAACCATTGCACTGCTGTATTGAAATACAAATAAGTCAGATTTATAAATCCAGTTTTAATTCATTTCCGTTGCGCAATCAAACCAGAAAAGGCAACCTTCCGTGCTGCACGCGTGGTTCTGGAATCGCTCGAATGGAGGAAGCTATTTCAAGCCGAGAGAAGGCGCGGCATGTGCGTGCATGCTTCTTCACGATTATTACTCAGACACTATTTTTAGTAAATGGCAAGTCTTTAAAAAAAATAACGTAATCCCCTTATTACTATTACTTGCAATAATAAATATTTGTTTTTTCATTGGAAGAAAATAGTGGTATTTGTGTGTGTAATAATGAAGTCCCGTTAGGTTAAGGTCAGTGTGTGTGTGTAATAATGAAGTCCCGTTAGGTTAAGGTCTGTGTCTGTGTGTAATAATGAAGTCCCGTTAGGTTAAGGTCTGTGTGTGTGTGTAATAATGAAGTCCCGTTAGGTTAAGGTCTGTGTCTGTGTGTAATAATGAAGTCCCGTTAGGTTAAGGTCTGTGTCTGTGTGTAATAATGAAGTCCCGTTAGGTTAAGGTCTGTGTCTGTGTGTAATAATGAAGTCCCGTTAGGTTAAGGTCTGTGTCTGTGTGTAATAATGAAGTCCCGTTGGGTTAAGGTCTGTGTGTAATAATGAAGTCCCGTTGGGTTAAGGTCTGTGTCTGTGTGTAATAATGAAGTCCCGTTAGGTTAAGGTCTGTGTCTGTGTGTAATAATGAAGTCCCGTTAGGTTAAGGTCTGTGTGTAATAATGAAGTCCCGTTAGGTTAAGGTCTGTGTCTGTGTGTAATAATGAAGTCCCGTTAGGTTAAGGTCTGTGTCTGTGTGTAATAATGAAGTCCCGTTAGGTTAAGGTCTGTGTGTGTGTAATAATGAAGTCCCGTTTAAGGTCTGTGTGTAATAATGAAGTCCCGTTGTAATAATGAAGTCCCGTTAGGTTAAGGTCTTATCCAATACCCAGACACAGACACAAATTATTACTTCAGGGACAATCCAATTTCCTACGACCACATATTACTGCCGGCAAATCCAAAGTCCAGACACAGATAACACATTATTACTTCAGGGCAATCACAATTCCAGACAAACATTATTACTTTCAGGGCAACCCAAGTTCCAGACACAGACACACCATTATTACTTCAGGGTCAACCCAATTCAGACACACTATTATTACTTCCAGGGCAACCCATTCCAGGACACCGACACAATTATTACTCAGGGCAGCCAATTCCAGACAAACATTATTACTTCAGGGCAACCCAAAATCCAGCACGCACACATTATTACTTCAGGGCAATACAAATTCCAGCCACACACCACACACTCGGCATTAACTTCACGGGCACCCAAATTCCAGACACAGACCGTCAACAGAGTGTCTGTGTGTAATAATGAAGTCCCGTTAGGTTAAGGTCTGTGTGTAATAATGAAGTCCCGTTAGGTTAAGGTCTGTGTGTGTGTAATAATGAAGTCCCGTTAGGTTAAGGTCTGTGTCTGTGTGTAATAATGAAGTCCCGTTAGGTTAAGGTCTGTGTGTGTGTAATAATGAAGTCCCGTTGGGTTAAGGTCTGTGTCTGTGTGTAATAATGAGGTTAAGTCCCGTTGGGTTAAGGTCTGTGTCTGTGTGTAATAATGAAGTCCCGTTAGGTTAAGGTCTGTGTCTGTGTGTAATAATGAAGTCCCGTTAGGTTAAGGTCTGTGTGTAATAATGAAGTCCCGTTAGGTTAAGGTCTGTGTCTGTGTGTAATAATGAAGTCCCGTTGGGTTAAGGTCTGTGTGTAATAATGAAGTCCCGTTAGGTTAAGGTCTGTGTCTGTGTGTAATAATGAAGTCCCGTTAGGTTAAGGTCTGTGTCTGTGTGTAATAATGAAGTCCCGTTGGGTTAAGGTCTGTGTGTAATAATGAAGTCCCGTTGGGTTAAGGTCTGTGTCTGTGTGTAATAATGAAGTCCCGTTAGGTTAAGGTCTGTGTCTGTGTGTAATAATGAAGTCCCGTTGTTAAGGGTTAAGGTCTTAGGTGTCTGTGTGTAATAATGAAGTCCCGTTGGGTTAAGGTCTGTGTGTGTGTAATAATGAAGTCCCGTTAGGTTAAGGTCTGTGTGTGTGTAATAATGAAGTCCCGTTGGGTTAAGGTCTGTGTGTAATAATGAAGTCCCGTTGGGTTAAGGTCTGTGTGTAATAATGAAGTCCCGTTAGGTTAAGGTCTGTGTCTGTGTGTAATAATGAAGTCCCGTTGGGTTAAGGTCTGTGTGTAATAATGAAGTCCCGTTAGGTTAAGGTCTGTGTCTGTGTGTAATAATGAAGTCCCGTTGGGTTAAGGTCTGTGTGTAATAATGAAGTCCCGTTGGGTTAAGGTCTGTGTGTAATAATGAAGTCCCGTTAGGTTAAGGTCTGTGTGTAATAATGAAGTCCCGTTGGGTTAAGGTCTGTGTGTGTGTAATAATGAAGTCCCGTTGGGTTAAGGTGGTCTGTGTGTGTGTGTAATAATGAAGTCCCGTTGGGTTAAGGTCTGTGTGTAATAATGAAGTCCCGTTAGGTTAAGGTCTGTGTCTGTGTGTAATAATGAAGTCCCGTTGGGTTAAGGTCTGTGTGTAATAATGAAGTCCCGTTGGGTTAAGGTCTGTGTCTGTGTGTAATAATGAAGTCCCGTTGGGTTAAGGTCTGTGTGTAATAATGAAGTCCCGTTGTGGTTAAGGTCCCGTTGGGTTAAGGTCTGTGTGTAATAATGAAGTCCCGTTGGGTTAAGGTCTGTGTGTAATAATGAAGTCCCGTTGGGTTAAGGTCTGTGTCTGTGTGTAATAATGAAGTCCCGTTAGGTTAAGGTCTGTGAAAGTGTCCTGCAGTATATTTCGCACACTGCACACCACGCCCCTCCTCATCAGAACTCACGGACAGTATGCCACGCCTCTGGATGACGCAGTTGTGAAAGCGCCCTGCTCTGTTTCGCTGTCCCTTCTCTACAGACTGTATAAGCATGGCGGCCTCCCTCTCCCAGCAGCTGGAGGAGCTGTTGAACCCTTTGCCGAAGATCGAGGACCCCGAGGACGACCAGGATGAAGGTAAGGAGCGCACCTTAACCGGGTCGTTCTGCAGGGTTATTGCTTCGCCTCTTCATAAAGAAACGCACCCAGCGCTCGTCCACCAGCAGACAGCCTGGATGCGGCGTGTTAACTCACGCACGAGTCCCTGTTCCCTCTCTACAAGCAAGAGGCACCGCACCGTGGCTTTGCAACTCGAGTCTGAGGTGTACTGGTGACTAACCCTAACCCTGAATAAAAACTTGCACTCTTTATCAATATGCTTTAGTAGCTAGATATACAGCAAACGTACTTCCTCGTAAAGAGAAATTGATTCACATACCCTCTGTACGCTGCAATTGCAACGTACCCCACTGTTTTAAAAACTACCTTGGGCTGTGTCGCTGACTTGAATAAGACTCGCCTGTGCTTGTTGCCCGTACAGTGCTAATCAAGCTTGTAGTAAAACCTGGTATGGGTGGAACTGCCATGCAATAGGACTCTTGTTTACATCCCACAAAGGTTGGTTTCTTTGTGTTTAGTTGTTGTTTTTATAAAGTTGGTTTCTGACTCCTCAGGTATAAGAGGTGAAAGAGCCAGAAGGGTTTGGGGCATTATTACTGTAAAAACAATGAATAAACAAACGGACACGTTCAGACCCTAACAATGGCCCTTCCTTCACATCCAGTCTGGCATCAGTTCTCTGTGTGTTAAATCATTTGAATAGACAGCTCTGTGTGTTTTGACCTGCAGTAAAATTGTGTTGGAAGCTTGCATCCCTACAGTTGTAGCTGAGGGAGGCTCGCTGAACGTATCAAACAGCGTCATTGCAAAATTGCTTGGGGTGATTTATTGATATAACAATTGATAAAATGCACACATTTGTACATAAGAAATGTGTTCCTGCACAGCCATGAATATTTAAGTTTATTGAGTAATGTAAAATGCATCATGGACGCAGTTAAATTGTTAAATGTGTCTGGGGGGAGAAAAAACCCCATAGAAATCAATTTGTATCCATCCATTATTTACTGCCTAATGCTTTCTATTGAATAGGTTCGTTCTTTTGTCCTGGCGGGTTTCATTAGGTAACAAATCACTGGTGGTGTTTATGTTAATTTGCTCTGCCAAACTCACCTATGCATATTGCAAAAAAAAATGAGTAACTATATATTAAACTCCTTCCTTTCCAACTTCCAGCTACTAAAGCCAGAGTGATAGAAGCGTTTGATGAAGGGGAGCATGAAGAAGGACCTCTTGCAGTTAGCAGGCTGCGCAGACACGCCTCCACCTTTCTGTCCGATACAGACAAGCGGTACCTGGGAAGGGCCATCTCCAGAAGAGCACTGCAGGAGGAGTCTGAGGAATCGGGTACATGAGCAAGAGCCTGTGTGCAGTCCTTGCGTCTTCCAGGGCTTCATGCTGGGTGCAGGGGTTTGTAAGGGCAGACACTTAACTCTGTTCATGGAGCTCAGCGTGTTTTCTTGTGCAGCACTGATGTCCAGCGATGTGTGGATTTATTTGGGGGGGGGGTTAGTAAAAATAAGTGAAGGTTCTTATTTTAGGAATGTTAGATTCCATTTATTTTCCAAAACATTCATACTAGGGTTGTAGTCAGCACTGTTACGGACATGCGATCCATTACGCTGTGGAGCTTCCCCATTGTAAGAATGAACTGTTTGGAGATGACGTTGCACGCAGCACAGGCGTTGGAGATCAGTGTAACCTCTCTGTTAATTAAATCCCTGCTTATTCAACGAGAGGAATACCTGGATTAGGGCAGAGATTTGCAACTCAAACTTGAGACATTGCTAATCAATTTAAAGCCATTCGCCAATTCATCTACATTGCTAAGTGAGCGTGGTTACTGCATATGCTAATCGGTTTCCTAAAATGTCATTGTCGTCATGTTGATGTGTATTGAATGCACTGTGTGCAGAGCATCCCCATCTTGCAGATTGAATTATGATAATCAGCAAAGTGCCACAGCAATTTAGCATGTTGTTGTATATATTGTGAATTCATGCACCATGTAATGGGTTCAGCCAGGTCTGTTATTGCACTGCATAGCCCAGCTTCAGATGATGGGAGGGTCTAAAGCCATGTTACAATGACACTAATGACCGAGGTTAAACCCATTGTATTGAGTGTTTAAAGATTCACAGTTCATTCTGAATGACTGCTTCAGTTATATCACTTCTGTTGCTTCATGTTTTTGGTCATCTTGACAAGACAGCTCTTGTAAAAGAGGCTGCGGTCTCAAGGGGTACGTTTTATTTAAAAACAAACAGTAACCTTCGCGTTTTCTTTTCAGGTTAGATTTTTGATCGTATTGCTGCCAGCTACCTTTTCATACAAATTCGGTTTTATTTTTGAAGTTTCTGCAGGTGAGGAAGGGGACTCTGGGGAGGAGGAGGATTCAGGAGCCGATGAAGATCCTGAGGAGGAGCTGGAGGAATCGTCTGAGGAGGGACAGCAGGACTCGGACGAGCAAGAGCTGAAGACCCTGGTCTGTAAGATGAAGAGCAATGAAATCGACCTCCCCAAAGTGACCGACTTCGAGAAGTTTACTGAGGGGATGGACGACATCGGAGACAGCGAAGATGATGAGGAGGAAGAAGAGAGTGAAGAAGGGTCAGAGGAAGAGGGAATGGAGATGGAGGAGGAGGATGGGGCTGTGATGACATTCTCTAAAGAGAAAGTCGGTGAAGAGGTCAAAAAAGGGAAAGCTGTGAAAAACCAAATTGGTGTGTACCGCCCCTATGCAGACTTCATCCTTACTTGTGGTGGACTCAGCAGCAGAACTCTATACAAAATAATTATTTATTTAAATGCATATTTTATCATATTATTATCTTTTGGTTATTGATTATGTGGTTATTTTTAAACAAAAAAATAACTAACTTAAATGGTGAACTAGTTGCTGTTGTTAATAATAATCAACCTACTAATAATAAAACACTTAAAATGAGAAATCTGTAAGTCTGGTGCCTCCTCTAACTGATTTCGCCTCTGTCTCGCTCTCTCTAGCTTTGTGGGACCAGTTGTTGGAAGGGCGAATCAAATTGCAGAAGGCTCTCTTAACAGCCAATCAGCTTCCCCAGCCTGAGACCTTCCCTGCATTTAAGGTGATGGGTGGAGCCGAGATGGAGGGCGCTCTGAAGAACAGTAAGTGTCGTGCTCTCTTCTCTTCATCAAAGTGGAGCAGATCCACGGTTTGAGTTTCTGCTCCAGTAGTTGCATGGCACGGATGCTCTCCTCTGTAGTCTTAGTGATACATGTGCTGTTTGGTCAATGGTGGTTCACTGTGTCTGAGTCCATTAACCTTCCTGTATTCTTGGACAGGACCACATTGTAAAGAAGATGTTCAATAGGGATTATCTACAGGTGGTCATTATATTCCTGGTAAAGACCCATTACAATTCTAACATGTTTGTGTGAGTACATCCAAGCAGTGCTGCTGTTCCATCCATCTGCTGTTCCTTTGTGTAGACAACAAACTCTGGTGCGTCCTCTTACACTTACAGTAAAACCAGAAATGGCTCAAACTGCTGTGCAGTGGGAGTCATATTTCCTTCCCTGACATGCCTCTTTTAAACGGGTGCTTTCTTGTCGACATTGATGAATATCCTAGATTATTTAGTTCCTCCTTGTTATGGTACCACTTCTGTACCATTTGTCAATTTCATGTAGTGCTTTTGCCTGCAGTCAAGTTTGGACCCTCTTGAAAATGAGAGAGTTCTGTCTCCAAAGGTCACGAAACGACAACAACAACGGAAAACATTGTCAGTAAATAAATTGTGCAAAGGGGTTTGTACGTCGGAAACTATCAAGTAGCCGGGACATGCTGAATGTAAACAGGAGGGGGCGGAGCTGTAGAATTCATGACCGTTCCGCTTTTATATACTGAAGTTGGTTTAGATCGTAGAAGAGAGAAGGTGCTGTGCTGTCTTGGGGTGTTTTTCACACCTTGACGATCTAAAGCGACCTGTCAGCCGGTGATAAAGTGTATTTTCCTCTTGCTCTCAGGCTCCTGTTGCATTGATGTTTAGCAGTGGGGAGAGTCCTGTGAGCAGCTGCGATGCTGGGTGAAGCAACGGGGTGTGTTACTGAAATACAGCATTGCTGTAGGTAATTATTTACAAAAATGTGTTCCTAACTTCAACATTCAAGCCTGTGAAACCCACACTGTTGGTGCATCATTCTGAGCAGACTGGGCTTGCAGTCCTACCTCAAAAAGCAACATCTGCTGTACATATGCAAGACCTCTGTGAGTCCAGATCTTTAGAAACAGGGTCTCGTCACATGAAAATAGCAGCTTTTCTTTTTTACACTGAAAGGCATGGGCAGTACAGCGTTAATATTTCATGTAAATCTGCGCTGCTTTCCAGTGCACACGGAGCTGCACTGGCAGGCTGAGATGATGCAGGGAAAGGGTCTCCCCTCCCCCCTTAACCTGCTGCATCTATCTGCCTCCTCTTCACTGGGGCGACTGGATCTGTTTCATTGCTCGGTTGCTGCTTCCAGCGCTTCATCACCTTCCCTATTTGAGAGACAGGAACCTCATGTTAAACAAAGTACTTCCTGATTGATTGTCTCAAACCAGAGGACTGTGGCGACGTCCCTGTGGAGGCCGGGAGAGAAGTGATGAAGTATCCAAGCAATTTAATTGGAAACAGAAGCATCAGATTAATTAGGGTGGAAATTCTGCGAAATATTAAAATGCTACAAATTGGTTAACATTGTTGTTGCTTGTTGTTTTTTTCTGTAAGGATGTGAGCTGTTAATTTGTGAAATGGGAGCCACGCTTTCAGTGGTGAATTTGGGGTGGGATTCCACCATATGTGCTGCTTGCCATGGACTGTTTTAAACTGTATAATATGATAAAACCAAGCTAGGGCTTTACACACAATTCAATTAGATTTTAGGTCAATGCTGTTGCCAGAATTTAAACTCTTGACTACTGGATGGCACTGTTAGATATTGAAAATTAATAATAATTTATATCATTAGAAATCAGGACTGATTCGAGAGCAAGGCATTTCAGCTATAAATCAGTTGTATCTGATCCTGCTCTAAACTGCTTTGTAATTGTAGACATGTTACTGCTGGCGCTTCGTCTTGCAGGACAAGCATTCTCAAAGGCTTTTGCATGAACCGTATGTACAGCAAATGATTGGTCTCTGTGCTGTGGCATTATGATTGGACTTCATTTCAATACAGGAATTCCTGGGTTTGTTTTCTCCTGTCTGATTAGAGTATTGAGAGCTTCATGCAGGGCTCTTCTGAAAAGTCGTTCTTTATTTGAACCCGCAATCCTGAAGAGTATGCTTCAGTCTCCTCTATTCTAACAACCAGAAGCACTACAGTGACCGGACATTAAACGGCAAGCCTGCTTTGTTCCTGTCTGCCTATCGGATGAACCAGCGAGCTTGTGCTGTACCCTTCTCCTGATGCTCGGCTCCTTTCAGAGCGAACTCCGTGCCCTAAAGGGTTAACTGCTCTTTTTTGCAATAATGTGGTTCTCTCTGTCCCCGCTCCTCCAAATAGCCAGTTCTGGTTGATGATTTACTGCAAAATTGCTTGTAAATTGAAGTAGAAAATGTTTTGCAGACCTGGCAGCTTTCAAGGCTTGCTCCCATTTGTCACCCAGCATTTCCTTTTGTGTATAGTGCAAGAATTAATTAGGGCTCGCTGCTGGGAAAGTTTACAGCTGTAATTTATGGGAGGTGAAATTTCTGGGAGGGAGGCAATAAGGTAGCTATTTTTTTTTTTTTTTTTGGCTAATCTCAAACTTCACGCTTATCACTTGACAGCCTTTTTGGGGTTCAGTTTTATAAAGCTTCGTCGTCAGAGTTCTGATTCCTTCAGTTCAGTCCTATACAGAGGAGAAACGATTCATTCTGTATCTGTGAATCGAGGTGCACTCTTGAGATAGCCTTGATGTCCATCAGCGTCCTTTGATCTTTCAATAACATTGGAAGCCTCTTCTCTGCTCCAAGCATTTTTTTTGTCATCGTGTGTGTGTTTGTGTGTGTTATATAGTAGATCAGAGATGGGATAGTTTGGCAGGATAGTTACGATAGCCATGCCTCTTGGCTTTGGGATTACACTTTTTAACTGTGCCAGCCCGGCACAATTTCTGTGATAAAACAACCTTAGTGTAGCAGCGCTTAGTGCTTTTCTCACTTGGTTTAATATCAGCCCGGGGGGTGGGGGGGGGTTGGCCCCCCCCCGACATATCAGATGGATAACGTCTACAAGTGAGCAGCCGAAAAACATTAGTCGGGGGTTGTAATCATCCCCAAAGTAATAGGATGGCCGTTAATGGCTAAACGCAAAGAATAGATTTGCGTTTCTCTCAGACGTGTCAGCCTGTCTCAACTCGAGAGTTGCTCTCTCTCTCTCTCTCCTTTTTATATATATATATATATATATATATATATATATATATATATATATATATATATATATATATATATATATATATAAAAAAAAAACACTAGTGATCCGGGTTTGAAATTACCAGTGACTGGCTTTTTCTCATTTGCATATTTATTGCGGTAGAAAAAATCACAGCGAATGATTGATGTTGAGCCTGCCTTTTGAATTACAAACAGCACATTATGAAATGAAAAGAAGAAAAAAAAAAAAAGAAAGAAATGCCGGCATGCAGTTGATTAAAGTTGAAGACAGCAGGATCTGTAACGTGTGTGTTTTCTTTTTTTAAAGATTGGAGCCTGAGAATTAAAGGCATATTTTAATAGATGTTGACAAGAAGTGAACTAACAAAAGCAAAGCAAAGGATTTGCTTGAATAGATTTAATCAAATGCGTTTCTTGGGATTAATTGTTGGGGATGACTGGCGTCAGAAGCAGCTCTGTGTGTTTTTGAATGAGGAGGACTGTTTCAGAGGTCGCCCAAACTGGAGCGTTCTGTCAATATGAGCGATGGTTTAGAAATGTTCTCTGAGTGACGCCAAAAAATAAAATAAATGTGGGAACAACTTGACAAACCGTAACTGTGTATATATATAATATATAAAAAAAAAAAAAAAAAAAATCCTCATGGAACCTCAAAAAAACTAACAGATTGCAGGGGTTTAGTGTCTGTTGTTGAAGCGCTTTGTGCTGCTCTCCTTCTCGTTGTGCATGGTGGTGAAGCGCTTTGTGCTGCTCTCCTTCTCGTTGTGCATGGTGGTGAAGCGCTTTGTGCTGCTCTCCTTCTCGTTGTGCATGGTGGTGAAGCGCTTTGTGCTGCTCTGTTCTCGTTGTGCATGGTGGTGAAGCGCTTTGTGCTGCTCTCCTTCTCGTTGTGCATGGTGGTGAAGCGCTTTGTGCTGCTCTCCTTCTCGTTGTGCAGCGCTTTGTGCTGCTCTCCTTCTCGTTGTGCATGGTGGTGAAGCGCTTTGTGCTGCTCTCCTTCTCGTTGTGCATGGTGGTGAAGCGCTTTGTGCTGCTCTCCTTCTCGTTGTGCATGGTGGTGAAGCGCTTTGTGCTGCTCTCCTTCTCGTTCTGCATGGTGGTGAAGCGCTTTGTGCTGCTCTCCTTCTCGTTGTGCATGGTGGTGAAGCGCTTTGTGCTGCTCTCCTTCTCGTTCTGCATGGTGGTGAAGCGCTTTGTGCTGCTCTCCTTCTCGTTGTGCATTTCAGCTTGCACAGAGAATGTTTTTGCAGTTCTAACCCCAATGAACAGGGCTGCACACAGCTGTGGAGAGCTCCCAAGTCTGCAGACCAGTGTGCAGGAGAGGTTTGCTCTACAGCGTTGTACCTGCGTAAAGGCTTACTGGTATTAAAATAAACAGTCAAACAAAGACCTAGGCACTGCAGGGACATAAGAGAAAGGGACTTGGTGGTTTTACTCTCTCTAGTTCTGCAATACATTCAGCGTCTCTCTGGAGCGGGACAGTGAGCGGCGTGGCTTTAAATATCTATCTGCTGCAGGTGCAGTTAACCATCTAATGAATGATTCATAAACTCTAATTGAAATGGATGGGTTTGGCTTTTCTATTACTGGATTTATTTATTTATTTTTTATATAAAGCCTCTCGCTCACCATTGCTGTACCTGGTGCTTTTATTTATTTATTTTTACGGCTGGCATTTTCTCTTGCTTTCTTGGCTGCTCGTG
>NC_054574.1:359228-384228 GCF_017654505.1 Polyodon spathula | reverse complement strand
GTTCTGAAAAGTGAACCGTTCCACGTCCCCACATGTTGCTATGACTGTTTAAATAACGCACCTGTCATGTGTTTCTTTTCATTGTAAATAAAAACACAACACGTGCCCTGGCTTTTCTGTTCCGCACCACATCATGGATCGTTATTGCTGAGTGACCTGTTTGACAATGTGGGCAATAATCCTGTCAGTGCACTAGCAGACATTTGGAAAAAAGCTTTGAAGCAGACTTTAAAGTTATACGTGCAAAATGCTGTCAGGATGTTAACAATGAAAGGAACAATAACTGGTAGGGTATTTAAACTGCTGTAGCAGCACGTGGGCATGTGTAACCCTATATTTAATCTCTCTTTAAGACTGCAGCTTGTACTCTGTTCCTTTTCTGTTTCTGGGGGCAGCTAAGAGCCTTTTTGTATAGGTATATAAAAAAATATAAATATATTTTTCATGTTGGGTTTTGCATTGTGACACAGAATATGTATTGCTGATATTCGTTCCATTGGCGTACTACCCATACTGAAATGTAAGGAAAATAATGTGCTTGTTTGAATGTTTTTAACTCAGTGTAGTTTTGTGAAAGGTCGGGATGTGATTCCTGTCTCTGCTGACCTTTCATTATCAATGTGCTGCGTCGTGTTGTTCAAAGAGGCGAATCTCGACCTTGATAAATACAGTAGAGGGGGAGGGGGAGGGGGGGTGATTTTATTTTCTTTGATTTAAAGTTACTGGATACTGTTAAACATGGACTCGGTTATAGCTTATTGTACAAAGCCTTTTTAATTAACTCATATCATTGTAGCTTCAAGGCAAACTCATTCTTGTCACCAAATAATGGGACCGTTTGAATTGCAGGATTTGTGACAGAAAGTCCTTTTTCATTACAAAATGGCCTTTTTTCCGCCTAGCTCCTACATAAGAGAGCTAGAGACAGGGAATTGAATTGAAAGAGGCTACTGTGTGATTCATGAAAAGGCAGCTGCTTTGAAATCGTCGCTTTTCTTTCAGCATGCACTATTGCACAGACTCATCTCCAGCATGTTTACCTGCATTTTCAGATTCTTTCAACAGATGCCCCCTACTGTAACTTTCCTTCTGTGCACAGAACCTGGCAGTCTACTGCTTCACAACAACAGGCAATGCATTATACTGTGCGATGCAGCGCAGAATGCTTTTCAGTATGTATCTCTGTGCAGTGTACAAGTTTATTACACCTCCCTGCTCTCGTTTCGATTGGGTAAAAGTTCTGAAAGGTTGGCTGCTTGTTCAGATATATCTTTTGTAAGAGGCCCTAGCCAGGACAGGGCTGACAGCTCACCGATTGGGGCTACTGAAGCGCTGAGCGCTGCGCTGCTTTCGTTCCAGATCATGTTCCAGGCATACGGAGACAAACAGGGCCCTCTCCACGGCATGCTAATCAACACGCCCTACGTCACCAAGGACCTGCTGCAGTCCAAGCGCTTCCAGGCACAGTCCCTCGGCACCACCTACGTCTACGACTTCCCGGAGATGTTCAGACAGGTACCTGCAGCTTTCCATTGTACAGACCGTGCCACTGCCTGTGTGTGCCGAGGGGTTCCATTGTACAGACTGTGCCACTGCCTGTGTGTGCTGAGGGGTTCCATTGTACAGACTGTGCCACTGCCTGTGTGTGCTGAGGGGTTCCATTGTACAGACTGTGCCACTGCCTGTGTGTGCTGAGGGGTTCCATTGTACAGACTGTGCCACTGCCTGTGTGTGCTGAGGGGTTCCATTGTACAGACTGTGCCACTGCCAGTGTGTGCTGAGGGGTTCCATTGTGACTGTGCCACTGCCTGTGTGTGCTGAGGGGTTCCATTGTACAGACTGTGCCCTGTGTGTGCTGAGGGGTTCCATTGTGACTGTGCTGAGGGGTTCCATTGTACAGACTGTGCCACTGCCTGTGTGTGCTGAGGGGTTCCATTGTACAGACTGTGCCACTGCCTGTGTGTGCTGAGGGGTTCCATTGCACAGACTGTGCCACTCCCTAGGTATGCTGTTACTGAGGGGTCTCTAAACACACTCCGTACTGCACAGCGTACAATAGACACTGTTGATTGTGAAAGGAAAATAAAGCTGCTACAAAACTTGTGCAAAACAGGAACTAACACGTCCACCTAAGTTGTATCTTGCTGGTTTTATATTGTTGTTTTTTCCTTTAGCCCAAAGTAAAGTTTGACAGATGGGGTCCAGTGCTGATTTTTGGTTGTCCCGTCTTTCTCACAGTCTTTGCTGAAGCTCTGGGAGTCTGCTGATGCCTACACCCAGCTTCCCAAGTGCCCTCTGCCCTCTGACCTCCTGACTTACACGGAGCTGGTGCTGGACCCCCAGGGGCAAATGATCCAGATGAACCGGCTGCCCGGAGGAAATGAGGTGGGTGAGACAGCGAGGGCAGAGCGCACCATAAAGCTTCGGCCGTTGCACCCTGTCTGTGTGGCACTGAAACTCTTAGCCTGGGACCGATTCAATACTGAACATTGATTACTCCCCCCTATCGCCTTCATGGCTTCCCCACAGCACCCCCTTGTGGGAGCCGCTGGGAGCTGCAGAGATGAGCAGCCCAGACCAGTCTCGCCTCGCTCCAGTGGGCTCACAGACCCTGAATGTGGCTCCATTAGGCCACAGCATGCACCCGCTCCTGCAGCGGTCTCCAGCACAGCGGGGCTCGGAGCGAGGTGCCGACACTAATAATCAGGGGGATGAGAATCATCTGTGCGCTGCCGTCCTGGGAGAGGGAGGGCTCTTTCAGAGGGTTAATTCGGTCCTCAAGATGCCCTTCATTTAATCTGTTCTTCATCGTGCCACTCGGATTCCCATGGAGACAACAGGCAGGCTTAATTAATCACCCCCGTAATGCAGGGAGCTGAGGCCGTGTTTATACAGCACAGAGGATTATGAGCAACGCTGGTACAGGACAGAACTGGAGAACAGGCTCAGTCTGCTGGTGAAACACAGAAATATGTTAGAGCAGGTATCCCTGTCCTGCCCCATTAAACCATGGGCACGACACATTTAACCAGGTCAAGACTGGAGAGCCAAGGCAGGACTGTACATTCGACTCAAGACTGCTCGAGGTGTAGTCACTTTCCTTTACTAAGCATCCTGCAGTTGCACCGTGTTTCCTGTAGGTGTCTCTCTTTTTCTTCTGAGGGCTTTGCTCTTACCTGTAAGGCACTGTGTTTGTATTGAATGCAGTTTCAGGGGGGAATTGGGCTTATCATTCATAGACTGGGAGAGGAAGAGGAGGAGGAGGCGGGGTTAATAAATGAATAGATACTGGTCCTGACAGCAAGGAGGTACATTATTTTGATAAATGGATATTTTAGCCAAGAGAAGAGTTTGTTACTGGATGCTGTAAATAAATAAATAAAAACATAAATGAGTAAATTACTTAATTAATGAATTAATACTCTAAATGGAGACTTGTGCTGTTTACTGTTCTTGTTTTCGGTTGGTAGAATTCAGCAGGTTGTGCCGTTCAGATTTGAAATGAAACAAAGTTTGATTTTCTGATTTCCGCTGGATAACGGCAGGTGTAATCCAGGACAGAAGTAGAGTGTGTTATATACAGTATATTATATCTATATTTTGTTTTATGGATGGTCACAGTATGGATTGAACACAGTTACTGTGTCTATGAAACACATTAATAATGCCTCCAGCGGGCCCTGGGTCTAATTATTTATTGTAATGCATTCACTATTGAGTCTGACCTTGAGTCTAGTAATGTAAAAATGAGCATGGCAATTTTTAATCGTCATCGTTGCTTCATTTGCATTAGCCCAGCAACTAAAGGTGAAGGTCTGCAGTTAATCCATGCAGTTTAATGGCTGAAGTATTTGGAGAACATTGTTTAAATAGCAACTCATCTTGTGGTTTAGTGGGGATGGGACACTGTGCTCTCATTAATCATGAAGCAGGCAGGGCAGAGTCAGAGCTGCTGCTGTTTCACTGTTTGCTGGGTTTGTTTGGAAATGAATAGAAATTACCATCAAATTTAACAAAATTCTAAGATAAAGTAAACGGAATCCCTGAGTATTAAGTTAGAGCTCCACAGGTGAGGGTCATTGGTGTGGATCGTGCTGATTCACCATTCCGAGTGAAACCAGTGAAGAGACAGCTGCTTGGGTTTGTGTGGGTCGCTGTTCTGCACAGAGTCTCAGAAAAGCAGCGATCGCCACAAACCCAAGCAGATTTTTCTCACTGGTTTCACTCAGAGTGGTAAACCAGCCCAGTCAACACCAGTGACCCTCGCCTGATTTCTGTGGAGAGCTAGGATCTTGAAAGATGGAATAGTGGGTTTGTGCAGCGCGAGCTGAGGGCTGTCAATAAGAGCCGTTCATGTTCTTCAGAGTGTCTTCCTCCGAAGGGTGGAGAGCGCCCTCCTGTTGCTGTGCAATGACTCCGCTGTCTGCTGCAATGTTCCAGATCGGCATGGTGGCCTGGAAGCTGACCCTGAAGACTCCGGAATACCCGGCGGGGCGTGACGTCATCGTGATCAGCAACGACATCACCCACAAGATCGGCTCGTTCGGGCCGCAGGAGGACTTCCTGTTCCAGCAGGCCTCGGAGCTGTCCAGGGCCAGCGGGATCCCACGGATCTACATCGCGGCCAACAGCGGGGCGCGCATCGGCCTGGCCGAGGAAATCCGACACATGTTCCACGTGGCCTGGCAGGACCCCAGCGACCCCTACAAGGTGAGACAGAGCGGCTCTGAGCAGACACACACACACACAGGGGACCAGCTTACCTGAGCAACAGGTAGAGGCCACTTTCATGACAGCTGTCAACCCCCTTTACCCAAAGTGTAACAACAGAGGCTTCAAGCAAAGCACTGATATTAAATAGGGGAAACATTGCAGCTCTGATCAGACAGCTAGGGGACCAGCCCATCGAAGTGTGTTAATAAACTGACAAGCTGCTGTAAACAGGAGCATTGTCAAAGTGCTGGAATGGATCCCCAGCAGCTTCACCAGAACGGGCTGGAATGAAGGAGGTTCTGATGCACAGACCTTTAAGGTAAACGGTGCTAAATAGAACAGAATAGTACAATACAAGCATAGTGAAAGTCTAGTAAAGCACAGGCAGACTGAACTCCAGAATTACTGCAGCATCCTGTGGGACTCAGTCAGCATTGTGTTTATGATTCACAGGGATTCAAGTACCTGTACCTGACCCCTCAGGACTATAAGAAGGTGTCCGCCCTCAACTCTGTGCACTGCGAGCACGTGGAAGAGGGAGGAGAATCCAGGTAGGTAGCGTAGACACGGTGTGCACACACACACATGCACACACACTGACATGCACGCACTAACAAGCACTGAGACGCACACACTGAGACACACACACAGTGACACGCACGCACATCCTCCCAGGAAACAGAAAGCGTGTCTCTGTCTCTTCCGGGCGCTTTGCTTCAAGTCTACTCTGCGCTCTCCTCCTGCCAGGTACAAGATCACAGACATCATCGGTAAGGAGGAAGGGCTGGGAGTGGAGAACCTGCGGGGCTCTGGGATGATCGCGGGGGAGTCTTCATTGGCCTACGAGGAGATCATCACTATGAACCTGGTGAGTCTGTGTGTGCCGGGGCGCTATTTGGGGGGGTCTGGTTAGACAAGGTAAATGTGACTGACCCCCATCCATTTTAAATGAGTGTACTGTAAACATAATAAAGGACACTGGCTTTACCTTGCTAGTAAACATGGCCAGCGTTGGTGCCTAAGATGATAGGCAGAGATTGCACTGAATGAGAAACACTAAGCGGGCATCTCGTCCCCCTGCTTGCTGACACTCAGGGTTATACAGGGGTAAAGACCCCCCCCCCCAGCTACCCCTTTTTCCAGTAAGCAATGCCAGCGCCTGCTAAACCCCGGATCTTGACACTTCCTCTGGTTCCAGGTGACGTGCCGTGCCATTGGTATTGGAGCCTACCTGGTGAGACTGGGGCAGAGAACCATACAGGTGGAGAACTCCCACATCATCCTGACTGGGGCCGGGGCTCTCAACAAGGTGAGTCTGAAACGAGGTTCCAGATTACAAGTCTGCACAATTTAGAGAACCCCTTTACTGTGGCGTTCGTGTCGGCACACTGCAGGCACTGACCCACAGCACTGCATCACCGCAGCATTCACTTGTGTTTGCTCGTCCCCCGTTCCGCTCTCTAGTCCTCGGGAATGTGATTCTTATTTTTATTTTTATGAAATCTACCATGTTGAGGTGCTGCTGGAACCTAATAATAATAATAATAATAATAATAGTAATACGAGGCAGCGTTGGCTGTGCTGACGTGTTGGGAATGTCTTGTTTCTCATGGGCTCGTGCTTGCAGTCCTCTTGCAGTGTTGCTCACTGCAGCTCTTTGTACGATAGCATTTCACAAGCTGTCTTTGGACTCCTCAAATAAATGGTCTTTCGGTTAACTATAATATGCAACATAACATTAGCAGTTGTGGTTCGTTCACTACATCACAGTTGCCTGTGGGAAGTCAAGGCTTCTTTAACGCATTGCTTTGTGTGTTGCTGTGTTGTGATTGTTTCTCAGGTGTGTGCTTGTAATTAACATGACACACTCTCAGAAGAAGCCCTCTGCTGTCTAGCTGCAGTCGGTCTGCTGGGTTTGCATTTTGAATTTGAGTCGCAGCAAATCCTCTCAGGTCTCAGTCCTGATCATTTTAGTGTAAAGACCCAAGTTCAATTCACGAGTTAAAGCCGAGAAAACGTATCTTGAATTGATCAGTATGTTGAGCAGCAGGACTGGGGGCATTTCAGGTAAGAACCCTGTGATCAGAACCTCAGACAGTACATTGGAAATACACTTCAACACAGCGCTGCCCTGTAGCTCAATTGATGCCAGAAAGACCCCAAGTCCTCCCTCATGGGTTTGCACTGAGATGCAAGAGACTTCACAGTGATTTCTGCAATATTCTTTTACATCTTTGTTGTATTAAGTATAGAGAACAGGCAGGATGCATGCAGAGAACACACTGCATGTGGACGCAGCCACTTTTAATATTGTTATCATGGGAGAAAAAAAAAAGAAGTGTCTGAGTCCCTGGTGGGTAAATAGAGGGTATTTATTGTTGAGCAGCTCCGATTCATTCATATTCTAATGTGAAACAGTCCGCTTACACGGACAGCTCTTTCAAAGACCCCTAAAAAATGTGCACTTTAAAATGTGTAAAAGCAGCCTTGAAAAAAAAGCCCCTCTAGGTAAAGAGGCCCGATTTAGTGCTATTTCTGTTTGTGCTGTGAATATAGACGCACGCAGTGTTAACTCTTCAATCAGACTGTACTGTCCTGTACTGGGAATAGAGTGCTCCCAGAGCCAGGGTACGTGTAGGAGGGTGTTCTGTATTAATAGGGGGGTAAGAACAAAATGAATGATATTGGTGTCTTTGTGTTGGTCTTGTCTTTCTTCTCTCCCACTCCCCGTGTTCTATATTTTCACACTTCAGTGCCCCCCCCCCCCCCCCCCACACACACACACACACACACACACACACACACACACACACGTTCACACATTCAATCACACACACACACACACACACACACACTCCATCTCCGCATTTCAGGTCATGTTGCAGCAGCTCCAGTGGAAATAATAGGATAGAAAGCGTGAGGTTGTTATTTGCATAGAAATAGCATGGCGCCCCAGGCAGCTTGGGAGAAGGACACAGAGATCATTTGTCTAAAATTTTAATGAAAACTTTTGCTGAGACAGAGATTTTTTTTCCCTCTAAGCCCCCCCCCCCCCCCCTTATTCCTTCTTCTTTCCCCGTCAGTGAATTAACGTGGCTCGATTTAAAATGAGATGACACATGGCAAATCACTGCATGCTGGAACGCAATAACATGTAAATTTCAATTTGCTCCCTTTAATAGAAGCGGGCCGGCGCTGGAGCATTGCTGTGCTCGTGTTTTTGATTGTGAGCCAGGAAAAGAAAAAGGAACTGCAAATATTCTCCAGAATGCAAAACTGACCCGTTTGAACAAGAGGTTTCTGCCCTTCCAGATAGTGGGGGTGTTTAATGGGGAAGTAATAAGGAGTGTTCAGCATGCTGCATTCCACCTCTGCACTGCTGGCTGCAGCCCTGCCTTTTCCTGGGGAAGTTTAACATGTTTGTATTATTAGAAAACTCAAATCGAGCGGAGAGGCCAGTTAACAGAATATATACATGGAGAGGCCAGCTAACAGAGTATATACATGACTTCTAGACCAGCAAAAATCTACTGTACAGTAGGTGGGCGATAGGTGTGTTTTTGCAGCACAAAGCAAATCCGTACGTTCAAGATTTCTTTGCAAGTTTTCTAATAGCTGTTAAAAGAAATACAATTAAAACAAAAGTCTTGAGAGTAATCGGCAGCGGAAGCCTAATTATCCAATTAGACAGAAAGTCATTAGCAAAGACGTCGGTCTGCTTTTCCAGCCAGGTCTGTTCATCGGGCTGCAGAGAAGGTGCAGAGTGGCTTTGCCTTTTTGGAATGCTAATTAAAGCAGTAGGAGGAGCTGCAGGGGAGCGAGGTCCTGACGGGGCTGCACGCTCACCCATGACCCCTGGAATATCCGGCAAGGTGACCGCAGCAGTGCCTGATCGGGCCCGGGTCAGCCTGACAGCTTTAGGAGCGCGCCTGAGATTTGTAGCCAGAGCCAAAACCAATAAAGGTAATAAAAAAAATAAATGATGTTTAAAAAGGTTCAAATAAAGGGCGTGCGAGCAACCTTTTAGCTTTGAGTGCAGCGCGGTGCTCTGTCATGCAGCTGGTTCATGTTTGGAATATTTTTTGATCATATTCAAAGTCTTTTCCGTATACCCATACACTTTGCACATCTTAAGTGACAGGTGTGGTAAGGACTGGTTTATAAGTAACATCACTGGAGGGGGGACTCTCAGGATGGGATTTCTAGTTACAATCAATCCTAAATGAAAGTCTTCACTATCTGCAACCCCCCCCAAGTCAGCAGTTAGCAGTCAGTAATAGCAAGGACTCCAGTAGTGCCAGGGACCAGATGGCAGTCGCTCTGACTCTCAGCGCTAGGGACTAGGCAGCGCCTACTTGTCTGGTATGGGCGAGACTGAGTCTCTCAACAATCCTCCCATTGCTGCTGCCAAGCGCAGCTCTGCCAATGACTCGGGGCTCAGGGGCTCTGACAGCCAGGCTAACGCAGTCACGCACGCTGCACTGAAGGGCTGGGTGTCGTTAGATAGCCAGCGACTTCATCTAGTGTAATAAAACCAGTCCCATAGCATTGGAACAGCTGTGCAATAACAGCCTCCTGACCAATGCATGCTGGACTAACCCTACACCATGGGACGGCTGCAAAGTAAAAAAAAAAAAGATAAAGCAAGATGTATTGCACATTGTGATGGTTATTGATCGAGCATGAGGAGCAGAGCAGGGCAGTGTATGATATCGACAGGCGCCTGCATTCATACTTCATATACTAGCGCCGGGGTGCACCGCCCTCTTTCTGTCACTGGGGGTATCGATTGCTGGGGGAATATCATGTCAAAGATCAGCAGCCGAGGGTATTAATATGCACTTGAGGTTACAGAACAGCCCCGAGGGCTCATTCCCTTTGTACTCACTACTGACCAGGGGGTGACCGAGCGTTCTTTAATACCTAATCGACAGTATTGACAATCCCCAGGAACAGGGCACACAGGGCCATAACTCATTCTTCTAGAACGATTGTATAACCAGCACCTGGGAAAGGGCTGGGAATGTGTGTGTGTGCTGTGATATGCAGTGTGTGTGTGTGTGCTATGATATGCAGTGTGTGTGTGTGCTATGATATGCAGTGTGTGTGTGTGCTGTGATATGCATTGTGTGTGTGTGAGCTGTGATATGCATTGTGTGTGTGTGAGCTGTGATATGCATAGTGTGTGTGTGTGCTGTGATATGCACTGTGTGTGTGTGAGCTGTGATATGCATTGTGTGTGTGTGTGTGTGTGTGTGTGCTTTGATTTGAAATGTGCGTGTACTATGATATGCAATGCAATACGTGCAGAGCAATAACATTTATGTAGGGCTTAACAATTAGCTGCTAAAAATCAATTGTAGGAATCCGCTACAGGTAAGTTTTCAGCTGTGCCTTGTGAAATCTGTGGAAATGGGATGTAGCCATTCCCCAGTGCAGATCCTGTTTATGTGCGGACTGACTAATGTCTCCCGTTTGACACACAAACAAGTCTGTTATGCGGAGAGCCCTGCCGGCGGCATGCCTGCCTCCTGTAGGTAATTCTGATATGCGGACAGCCCTGCTGGCCTGCCTGCCTCCTGTAGGTAATTGCTGGTAATCACGGCGTGTGTCCTGTAACCTGCAGGTCCTGGGTCGAGAGGTCTACACATCGAACAATCAGCTGGGAGGCATTCAGATCATGCACAACAACGGAGTGACACACAGCACAGTGTGCGACGACTTTGAGGGGGTCTACACTCTCCTGCAGTGGCTCTCCTACATGCCCAAGGTAAGGGCAGCACATTGAAGTGGCTGCAGCTGCTTTGCATCTTTCCGAATGGCTCTGAAGCAGTTAGCAGATGGGTGCAGTGGTGGCTGCTATAGTGCAGTGACTGACTCTTCAGAAAGGGTTGAATCCTGAAACCCTGCGAAGGAAGATAAAATAATCAGTTGGAATCCTGCAGTTATCATATCTTCCCACCAGGTGGTGCTACCTGCCAAGTCAGATTTCATCATAATCAATGGTATGCAATGGCCTCAGAGTTTTGTTTTGACCTGGTCCGCTGGTCCACGGTGTGGAGTTGATAGTTTCTTTCCCTCCTCTTGGTTCAGTGTAACTCCAGTCCAGTGCCCATCCTGAGCCCTAAGGACCCCATCGACAGACCGGTTGACTTCGTCCCCACCAAGACCCCCTACGACCCTCGCTGGATGCTGTCCGGGCGCCCTCACCAAAGTAAGACATTGATAATGATAGCATTGCTAACAGTTGCCCAGCACCTCTCTGTCCTGTGCAGCTCCGAGATCTCCCTTCTAGCACTGGCTCTGCCTCTGTCCTGTGCAGCTCCGAGATCTCCCTTCTAGCACTGGCTCTGCTTGGCTATGGGATGTCAGGGGAGTGGGGTCCTGGCAGCAGGGCTGTAGGGGCAGCTTGATGTGTTGTATGAAGGGACTGCTTCTTAAAGAGCCTCCTTCAGGCTTGATTAGAGCCAGGATTATTGGGGTGCACCTGGGCTGTGTGTCAGATTCTCCTCCACCGCCTCTGTCCTGTCTGTGTCTCTGAACACACACAAGCATCCCTGTAGATGAATACCCCCTGCTGGCTGTGAGACACCCGGGCGCATTATCATCTTTCTTCTGTCTGCAGTCCAGCCACAAATTAAACAGGAGGCTTTTTTTTTTTTTATATACATATATTTGTTTTAGATAGCGTCATTTTTCAGGTCATTTTTATCCTGCTCCTCCTCTGTCTCGCAAATTGCTGTAACAGCAAGTTCTAAGTGGAGTGACTTCAGATTTTAATTTAGAGTAGCAGTTAAAAAAGAAAACCAGAGGATTCCCGGTGAGAAGTTCAAGCTGATATCCGGGAGGTTAAAGGTTAAAGTAATTCATTACGGAAGATAGCGCCGTGATATTCTTCATCTTGACGCCCAACACGGGAGCAGAATCTAAACGATCAGCTGGGATGCCTGCTGAAGAGATAATACTGGAATGGATGGTCATATTTTACACTGGGTCATGCCAGTGCACATTATAGAACATGGCAATTACAAGCATGTGTCTTCCTTGGGAGACGACCACATTGGTCTAATTGAATCCTTCTTCACAAACTGGGCTGTTGTGTTTATTTCTGCGAGTTTATATGCTCAACTGTGCTCTTTCACTTTTATGATTTACAAACAGTTACTGAAGTTTATACCAGATTTACAGTGTTGTTCTGTAGCTTTGTAATCTACAGCTACAAAAACAAATCTGGAGCACTTTTTAAATGTCGATGGATTCATGCATGCGCAGGTGAAATTACACGGAAATGCTGATGCATATTGGGTGGCAGTTGGGCGGTGCACCAGTCTGACTGTTTAGTCTCATTGTTGCAGTGCTTGCTCTCTGTTCAGTCTCATTGTTGCAGTGTTTGCTCTCTGTTTAGTCTCATTGTTGCAGTGCTTGCTCTCTGTTCAGTCTCATTGTTGCAGTGTTTGCTCTCTGTTTAGTCTCATTGTTGCAGTGTTTGCTCTCTGTTTAGTCTCATTGTTGCAGTGTTTGCTCTCTGTTTAGTCTCATTGTTGCAGTGTTTGCTCTCTGTTTAGTCTCATTGTTGCAGTGTTTGCTCTCTGTTTAGTCTCATTGTTGCAGTGTTTGCTCTCTGTTGCAGTGTTTGCTCTCTGTTTAGTCTCATTGTTGCAGTGTTTGCTCTCTGTTTAGTCTCATTGTTGCAGTGTTTGCTCTCTGTTTAGTCTCATTGTTGCAGTGTTTGCTCTCTGTTTAGTCTCATTGTTGCAGTGTTTGCTCTCTGTTTAGTCTCATTGTTGCAGTGTTTGCTCTCTGTTTAGTCTCATTGTTGCAGTGTTTGCTCTCTGTTTAGTCTCATTGTTGCAGTGTTTGCTCTCTGTTTAGTCTCATTGTTGCAGTGTTTGCTCTCTGTTTAGTCTCATTGTTGCAGTGTTTGCTCTCTGTTTAGTCTCATTGTTGCAGTGTTTGCTCTCTGTTTAGTCTCATTGTTGCAGTGTTTGCTCTCTGTTTAGTCTCATTGTTGCAGTGTTTGCTCTCTGTTTAGTCTCATTGTTGCAGTGTTTGCTCTCTGTTTAGTCTCATTGTTGCAGTGTTTGCTCTCTGTTTAGTCTCATTGTTGCAGTGTTTGCTCTCTGTTTAGTCTCATTGTTGCAGTGTTTGCTCTCTGTTTAGTCTCATTGTTGCAGTGTTTGCTCTCTGTTTAGTCTCATTGTTGCAGTGTTTGCTCTCTGTTTAGTCTCATTGTTGCAGTGTTTGCTCTCTGTTTAGTCTCATTGTTGCAGTGTTTGCTCTCTGTTTAGTCTCATTGTTGCAGTGTTTGCTCTCTGTTTAGTCTCATTGTTGCAGTGTTTGCTCTCTGTTTAGTCTCATTGTTGCAGTGTTTGCTCTCTGTTTAGTCTCATTGTTGCAGTGTTTGCTCTCTGTTTAGTCTCATTGTTGCAGTGTTTGCTCTCTGTTTAGTCTCATTGTTGCAGTGTTTGCTCTCTGTTTAGTCTCATTGTTGCAGTGTTTGCTCTCTGTTTAGTCTCATTGTTGCAGTGTTTGCTCTCTGTTTAGTCTCATTGTTGCAGTGTTTGCTCTCTGTTTAGTCTCATTGTTGCAGTGTTTGCTCTCTGTTTAGTCTCATTGTTGCAGTGTTTGCTCTCTGTTTAGTCTCATTGTTGCAGTGTTTGCTCTCTGTTTAGTCTCATTGTTGCAGTGTTTGCTCTCTGTTTAGTCTCATTGTTGCAGTGTTTGCTCTCTGTTTAGTCTCATTGTTGCAGTGTTTGCTCTCTGTTTAGTCTCATTGTTGCAGTGTTTGCTCTCTGTTTAGTCTCATTGTTGCAGTGTTTGCTCTCTGTTTAGTCTCATTGTTGCAGTGTTTGCTCTCTGTTTAGTCTCATTGTTGCAGTGTTTGCTCTCTGTTTAGTCTCATTGTTGCAGTGTTTGCTCTCTGTTTAGTCTCATTGTTGCAGTGTTTGCTCTCTGTTTAGTCTCATTGTTGCAGTGTTTGCTCTCTGTTTAGTCTCATTGTTGCAGTGTTTGCTCTCTGTTTAGTCTCATTGTTGCAGTGTTTGCTCTCTGTTTAGTCTCATTGTTGCAGTGTTTGCTCTCTGTTTAGTCTCATTGTTGCAGTGTTTGCTCTCTGTTTAGTCTCATTGTTGCAGTGTTTGCTCTCTGTTTAGTCTCATTGTTGCAGTGTTTGCTCTCTGTGTTTGCTCTCTGTTTAGTCTCATTGTTTGTTGCTCTCTGTTTAGTCTCATTGTTGCAGTGTTTGCTCTCTGTTTAGTCTCATTGTTGCAGTGTTTGCTCTCTGTTTAGTCTCATTGTTGCAGTGCTTGCTCTCTGTTTAGTCTCATTGTTGCAGTGCTTGCTCCTTGGATTCACTGTTGGTTCAATGTTTCCAGGTCAGAAAGGCCAGTGGCTCAGTGGCTTCTTTGACCACGGCTCATTCCTGGAGATCATGCAGCCGTGGGCACAGACCGTGGTCGTGGGCAGAGCCAGGTAAGTACCCTCTACAATTCTAGGATTGAGACATACGTTGAAAAAAAAAAACTATAGGTACATAATTTAGATCTTTTATTATATATCATGTAATCAAAGAAACTACAAAATGATATTGCAAAAGTCTACCGGAAGCCATAGTAGCAGTACAGTATTTCACGTCACATTTTTCAATTGTTATCAGTTTATTTTCGTTTAGTAAATGGAAAGCTACAAAGCGGTATGTAATTCAATATGTTAACGTAACATTATTCAGCAGGATTCACTCGAAGCACAGCGAGTTCATTCTATAGGGGGATGCAAAACTTTTGGCCATAGCTGTATGTATTACAGAGCAGTCATTTCATTTCAGCACAAGCAGCCTTCTCCTTGTTTCTCTTTGATGCTGTTTCTTTGTGAAGCCCTCTCTCCGGAGAGCTGCTCAGAGAGGCACATTGTGTTCAGAGTTTCAGGGCAGTCTGCCCCTGCGTTGAATGCACTGTACTGTGCTGTTCAAGACCAGTTGCAAACCTTTATCCACCATCCGGTTCCTCGTTTCAGTGTGAAACAAACCACCGCTATTACCTGGCTGCTCTGAATAACAATGTAATATAATAAAAACGAAGAAGAAGAAGAATGCCTTAAAAAGCTTGAATGCCTCTTCGGTGCGCTGGAAACAGTGCTGAGCCAAACAAAGGTGCCGGGAGGGCTGAATGGGGGGGGGGTCACTCATGGGGGGCTGCAGATGCTTTTGTTGGGTGTAATGCCTTTCCTGTCAGCCGAGACGCTTGCTTGTGTCTACTGCAGCAAAACACAGGACTGCGCGCTGGGAACAAACAAGGCATTGTTGAGTGAAGCCTTGTCTAGATCAGTGGCTTTGTACGCAGCTTTCTGTGGTCCTGATGATGCAGCCTGTTTTATTAGATTTACTTTATTATGAGATTTAAAAAAAAACAGCACATTAATACAATATTATAAAAAGGTATTCATAGAATGGGTCATACAGAATTGAGTCTTATTTAGCTTTGAGTCCTGGTTACCAATGACAGGAGAGTGTCTCTGGCCAGATCATCAGCAGCTGGGTTAATCTCCACTTCCAAAGAGAGATACTGCCCCATTTTGAATTAATAGATAGATCTCTGTCAGGTTTTGAATGTTGCTTTGTTTTATTGAGAATCAGGCATGGCATTGTTATTCCTCCAGTCTATAGTTTATGCAGAGAGTTGTAAGCGGAACGTAATTTGACTTGGTTGAATTGCAGGCTAGGTGGAATACCTACTGGAGTGGTTGCCGTGGAAACCAGATCGGTGGAATTATCAATCCCAGCAGACCCTGCAAACCTGGACTCTGAGGCAAAGGTATATGATTGTGTAATATTGACAGCTGCAGCAGGGACTGTACACATACACAGGCTGGCTGTCTGGGATTCAGTTTTATAATTTAAAACAATTACCAGCAACCGAGAATAACTGAAACAAACAGATTCGTTTGTGAAGCTGAAATAGTAATATTCAGAAATAAACAGCGGACAGCACTCGCACTATTAACATTAAACATGCTTGCAGGATGCATGTCATTCCCTTGCCTCCTTGCAGCTGGCTCAGGTATCTGCTGTGTCTCAGTGCTGTCTGTGGGTCATTCACTGGAGCCATTCTCTTTTGATTGTCGTTGTGTGCAGTGCCATGGTATTTGAACAGGTGCTGTTCAGATGAAAAGGGTTGGAATAAGTGTTGTAGTTTTCTTTAAGGCTGAGCCCTGCGGACTCTCCAGGAGCCTGGTCAGAGTGCTGAGGGCTGACCTCTCTCTCCCTCTCTCTCTCTCTCTCTCTCAGGTTATCCAGCAGGCGGGGCAGGTGTGGTTCCCAGACTCTGCCTTCAAGACCGCCCAGGCCATCAAGGACCTGAACCGGGAGGGGCTGCCACTCATGGTCTTTGCCAACTGGAGGGGCTTCTCCGGGGGCATGAAGGGTAACACTGCTTCCCTCTGTTCTTTCTTTTTTCTCCTTTCGTTTTTCTTTCTTTTCATTCTTCTTCATTTCTTTTTTCTTGTTATGCTTTCTTTGTTTTTTTCTTCTTTCTTTTTCTTTCTTCCTCCTTTTCATTATTTGTAGTTCTTCTATAATGTTCCCTGTCGTACTCAGCAGTAGAACATTGGATCGGTCTCTGTCAAGATTTCGAGTCTGTTTTATTTTTCTGCTCTATTTATAATTGAATGCAGTGCCCGTGGTGTTGCATTCAGTAAAATTGTTCAAAGGACCAGAGTTTTAACTGACATATCTCCTATCAGCTTGACCTCCTGGAAGTTATAAAAGGAACAGCAATAAACGAAGGTCCTTAGCGGGGAAAAAACCCTCTGGACACATTATTGACATGCCTGTTTTAGACTGGTACATCCCGGCTCCAGCTGATATAATTATTTCCTTTTGAAACGTGCGTCTTGTTTCTCGACAGAGTGTCAGCTTGTAGTTTAATAGCTTTTTAAACGCAGACAGCTAGGTGTCAAACACGCTGCTGTTTAATTAATTGGGTTTGTCCTGCTCAGTTTTTGATAGTCATGGGCTGCTGGTTACCTGGCTCTTCCTATCCCCGGTGCCTGCAGAAAACAAAAGAGAAAACAAACCCTATAAACCAGCACACTGAAGCGTGAGCCACAGGCAGCACTGTGTGCAGTTTAACAGAGGACTCCAGCACTTAGGGGTTAATGAAGTATGTTACACATGCTGTACTCACATGCTCAGTGCGTCGTGGTCGTGATTGATATTAGCCTGCTCAGTTTTGACCTTGTGCCCGTATAGCTATGTTTGTATATTTCACTTAAATCAGAACCTGGAAGTGAGCCGTTCAAGCAGGTTCAGACAGGTAGCCAGGAACCTGCAGCTGTACCTCCAGCACACGTGTGTGACAGCAGCTCAAGATTACTGCTGTTCAAGGCTTTCCAAATACTGTTGGAGAAGTGAGCTCTTCTTCTGCGCTGCCTGCTCTTATAACAGCGTCTCGAGACCACAGAGCCGCTCAGCCCTTTCGGGACCCCCTTGTGAACGTGTTGAGGGACTGAGTGTATCAGAATCTGGGGCGATATGGAGACTGTTCTGAATGTCCTTTAGAAGTTAATACTGAGTGTGAAAGGGAATCTTAGTGTTCTCAGAATATCCAGAGAGTGCCGCTAGCCTCTGTGTGAAAGGGAATGTTCTCAGAATGTTCTCAGTGTTCTCAGAATATCCAGAGTGCCGCTAGCCTCTGTGTGAAAGGGAATGTTCTCAGAATGTTCTCAGTGTTCTCAGAATATCCAGAGTGCCGCTAGCCTCTGTGTGAAAGGGAATGTTCTCAGAATATCCAGAGAGTGCCGCTAGCCTCTGTGTGAAAGGGAATGTTCTCAGAATGTTCTCAGTGTTCTCAGAATATCCAGAGTGCCGCTAGCCTCTGTGTGAAAGGGAATGTTCTCAGAATATCCAGAGAGTGCCGCTAGCCTCTGTGTTCCTGTCTTGTGAGCAGTATGTTGCAGTAAGGCGAGGTACGGTCCTGGGAAGTGTGAAATTAAATTGGTTGTTGTGTGGGCGCGGTATGGTTGGCACAGTGTCTGTCGGCTCTGGGGTGCTTGAGGAGAGAGGCGCAGGCAGTCTGGCCCGCAGCTCGGCTCAGTGAGCGAAACAGGCTCTGCCCGCGCGAGGGGGGGGGGGGGGGGGGGGGGGGGGGGGGGGGGGCAGGCCATTATTCCACTCTCTGATTGGAAGAGCCACCGGGCCGGACTCAGCTGTGCTGTCTGCAGTGCTGGCAGGAGCACCATGAGCACAGGCCACCGCGAGGGGCAGGGTTATTAAACTCGTGCTGCAGCGTGATCCGGTGCCAAGTTTACACCGAAATAAACGAGTCAGACAGCAGGGCTTCCACTAAATAAAAACAGAGTAAATGCCCCCCCCCCCAAAACGAAACAATTCCAGCACCCGCCAGTGAACACCGAGCTGGGAGGCAATTGCAGCAGCAGCCAAACGACTCGGAAATTGTGTGTAATGAGTAGGAAAAGATTAGAGGCGTCTCTCGCTAGGCTGAAAATTGACATTAGTAAAAGAAAACTATTTCCTAGGCGACCTAGGAGGTCTAATTTAGGCAGTAAAAAAAAAAAAAAAAAAAAAAAAAAAAAAAAGCATGTCAAGTAAAGCATGCATGTTTCTCCAGCACATTCTCAATCTTGCTGGAAGGTTATTCAGCATAATGCAAAATTAAATTAGACGAGTTGGGGAATATTCCGACAGAGCAGTCGGCGTGGAGGTGCTTTATTTGAGAGAAGCGCCAGTGACCCGCCAGCACGTGAAGCGTGAAATTCACTCGAAATTAACACCAGGGTCCCTGCCAGGGCACAAATCACTCGGCACAATGCAAAGTGAATGCAGTGAAATGACACAGTGTTTGTGTTGCTGGAGTAATACCTACCGCTGAGTGAAGACCTACAGTAATGTGCACAGCTCAGAGGGGGGCTGGTGCAAGCCACTCTCTCCCCAGTACTCTACAAGCATCTCAGGAACACGCGTCCCTCATTGTCACGACTGGAAATTCAACATTAGGGCAATCCCTGGGACTAAACACTCAATGACCGTCTCGCACATCAACAGCATGTACGCAGCAGTAAAGAACAGCAGATCTTTGAATGAAAATTGCATTTATGTTATTCAAGACCTAGCATATTCGGTTCTGTTAGTATCATGGTAAAGTATATTAAAATGAGCCCCGTCTCTCCCAGACATGTACGACCAGGTGTTGAAGTTCGGAGCCTACATCGTGGATGGTCTGCGGGAGTACAGGCAGCCGGTCCTGGTCTACATCCCCCCACAGGCGGAGCTCAGGGGAGGGTCCTGGGTGGTTATCGACCCCACCATCAACCCCCGGCACATGGAGATGTATGCTGACCGGGACAGCAGGTACGCATGCTAGGAGGGTGTGATGCAAGGCATGCAGTACAGTATCCCCTGATCATAGTCTACACGGTGAATAGTAAATGATGTTTTCTTTCCTTGAGTCAAAAAAAAAAACGGTGATGACGATTTGGAATAAAGAGCTTTAGGAGAATCAGCCCCTGTGTGTGGAGCCTGCTGTGCCACGGTGCATGCTTCACCTTGCTCTTCTTTGTCTCTGCCAGGGGCGGAGTGCTGGAACCAGAGGGCACGGTAGAGATTAAATTCAGGAAGAAGGACCTGGTGAAGACAATGAGGAGGGTGGACCCAGTGTACAGCAAGCTGGCAGAGCGACTGGGTGAGTTTGTAAAGAGCAGCTTCCAGGGATACGAGATCACCATTCTACATACAGGACGCCTCCGAGAATAGCGGGGGCATTGCTGTGCACAGACTCTGCAGGAGGTAAAGGGTTAACCTCCTCACAGTGCGAGCTGTCAATAACCCATTACTGAGCAGGGGGGGGGGGGCAGTGAAACAGAGAAACAAACAAACGATCAGAATCGCCTGTGAAAAAGCTGCCAGTCTGTCTCCTTTTTGTCCATGTTTGTCCCTTTTACTATTATTATTATTATTATTATTATTAACAACAACAACACTAATACATGTAATAGAATTAGAGGAATGAGTAGCGGCTGCAGCTCAACAGAAAACACAAAGGGTTGCATGATTTTGCCTCCCCCTCCCCTCCCCTCCCCTCCCCTCCCCGCTTTCTTTCTGGCTAATTTAAAATTTGTCAAACCCGGGCGTATTCTGGATCACTGCCCTTTGATATTTTGCGCACTCCATTTGCCACAAACAAGCCGCGGGGCCGAGGTTCCTGCTGACTCCAGCAGAAGCGGCGCAGGCTCCATTTATCTTGCACCGGGACTGAATGCTTACTCATTACAGAGCCATGCAGCGCCTTTAACCACTCGCACGCTGGCAATGCAGATCACCTATAACCACTGTCACGCTGGCAATGCAGATCACCTATAACCACTGTCACGCTGGCAATGCAGATCACCTATAACCACTGGCACGCTGGCAATGCAGATCACCTATAACCACTGTCACGCTGGCAATGCAGATCACCTATAACCACTCTGTCACACTGGCAATGCAGATCACCTATAACCACTCTCACACTGGCAATGCAGATCACCTATAACCACTCTCACACTGGCAATGCAGATCACCTATAACCACTCTCACACTGGCAATGCAGATCACCTATAACCACTCTCACACTGGCAATGCAGATCACCTATAACCACTCTCACACTGGCAATGCAGATCACCTATAACCACTGTCACGCTGGCAATGCAGATCACCTATAACCACTCGCACACTGGCAATGCAGATCACCTATAACCACTCGCACACTGGCAATGCAGATCACCTATAACCACTGTCACGCTGGCAATGCAGATCACCTATAACCACTCGCACACTGGCAATGCAGATCACCTATAACCACTCGCACACTGGCAATGCAGATCACCTATAACCACTCGCACACTGGCAATGCAGATCACCTATAACCACTCGCACACTGGCAATGCAGATCACCTATAACCACTCTCACACTGGCAATGCAGATCACCTATAACCACTCTCACGCTGGCAATGCAGATCACCTATAACCACTGTCACGCTGGCAATGCAGATCACCTATAACCACTCTCACGCTGGCAATGCAGATCACCTATAACCACTCTCACACTGGCAATGCAGATCACCTATAACCACTCGCACACTGGCAATGCAGATCACCTATAACCACTCGCACACTGGCAATGCAGATCACCTATAACCACACACTGGCAATGCAGATCACCTATAACCACTCGCACACTGGCAATGCAGATCACCTATAACCACTGTCACGCTGGCAATGCAGATCACCTATAACCACTCGCACGCTGGCAATGCAGATCACCTATAACCACTCGCACACTGGCAATGCAGATCACCTATAACCACTGTCACGCTGGCAATGCAGATCACCTATAACCACTCGCACTGGCAATGCAGATCACCTATAACCACTCGCACACTGGCAATGCAGATCACCTATAACCACTGTCACGCTGGCAATGCAGATCACCTATAACCACTCGCACGCTGGCAATGCAGATCACCTATAACCACTGTCACGCTGGCAATGCAGATCACTTATAACCACTGTCACGCTGGCAATGCAGATCACCTATAACCACTCGCACACTGGCAATGCAGATCACCTATAACCACTCGCACGCTGGCAATGCAGATCACCTATAACCACTCGCACGCTGGCAATGCAGATCACCTATAACCACTTGCATACTAGCAATGCAGTTTCAATGTGGGTCATGTCTACACGCTGCTGTTCAGGCTGGTTTCACTATGGGTCCTGCCTGCAGGTTGTTGTGCAGGCTGGTTTCACCGTGAGTCCTGTCTGCAGCACTGATAGTGTTAACACTCCTCCAGGCTTGTAGCTGCTTTAACCCTTTGCAGCGTGTTCCCGGGGGAAATCTTGTCACTCTGAGAACGAGCACAGATCAGTCAGCAGCTGATTATGTTTTTCATTGTCCTTCAATTGATTTTATTCGTGGCTGAAAATAAGCATCTACTGCCAGCGTGGCGCGGCGGCGGTCTGTGCCGGCACTGACGGGATTGGTTTTGACAGGGATCAATCTCACCGGTGATGGGCAGGGAGGCGGGAGCGGACAGAGAGTGCTCCCTGAGATTTATTCACCGCTGAGGGCTCAGCAGGCTCATTTGTGGTCAATTGGAGCTGCTCTGAAAGGCAGCCGCAGCCAAGCTGACTGAATGCACCTCTTACATAACCCTTTGTCACTGCTTCACAATATCGCTGCTCCTTCCATTCTGTTCCATCAGCTTCCAGTGAGACGCTTTCGTTTAAAGAATATGATAACCCCCCCCCCCCCCCCCCCAAGCACATTTCTATTGCACTTCCAGAGCCAGGCTGTCACATGCAATATTTCTACTCAAGTCACCCTTTAAAACCCCTGTGAATTGAGAACAGGCCGTGGTGTGTGTTAGATAGCCAGTGCTATGTTAGTTTAGATTGATTTGTCTCAAAACGATTATTTTTTTTCTATTCTGAACACACACACACACACACTCCTGTGCTGCTGTTTAGCTCGTTCCTCTGGCCACCTCGATACTGGCAACATCTTCAGCAATTTAATTGTTTCAGTCTTTATGAGATTGATCACAAGCTTAGCTTCACAAGAATCCCGAGCGATCAATGGTTCCTTAATCACTCTTCATCCCCTCTGCTCCTTTTTTTTTTCTCCAAGAAACGAGTTCAGGAGTCAGAAATCTTTACAGGGGCATGGCTTTCAATTGAGCAGAAAACAGACGCTGACATATTTGTTAATATCATCGTAATGGCTCGCCTGGCCCACCCGCCTGCCTCGTTCACCTCGATTCAGGGAGAAAACGTCCCGCTCTGCCCCAGCCCTGTCAGTGCTGTGTGCATGGGAACATGCAAGCTGTAAACCTGCTCCCACGCTGCATCATCTGTATTTCTGTGTTCCTTTCACTCACGCCGATGCGTTTGCACGTTCTGTTCATGTGAAAATCTCAAACCTCATGCAGTTCCCCACTCTGCCGAGCAAGGGGTCTTGCACTAATATTTACAGATAACACCTTAGCTGTGAAATTCCAATGGAGCTGTGCCGAGTGTTTCAAGTAGCAGAGCCCTGGATAGTGAACACACCCCACACAGTAGTCCAGTGGAGTGCAGTGCAGTGCAGTGTATTGTATTGCACTGTGTTGCTCAGTGTGCCCTAGCTCTTCCCTGCTCCCCTGTGCCAGGCACTCCTGTGTCACAGAGCCTGCAGTATTGTATTTCTCATTGTGTCTCTCGTGTCCCAGGCACTCCTGAGCTGAGTGTCGCCGAGCACAAGGAGCTGGAAGCCAAGCTGAAGGAGCGTGAGGAGTTCCTGCTGCCCATCTACCACCAGGTGGCAGTGCAGTTCGCCGACCTCCACGACACGCCGGGCCGCATGCAAGAGAAGGGCGTCATCACGGTGAGTGTCCAAGCCCCCCTCCAGTGCTCGCACGTGGGAGTCCCCCGCTCTACCAGCCTGCTCCAGTGCACTGCTGTATACATGCAGGAGCGATGGCACCAGACACACACACACACACACTATCACAAGCATCAGAGCAGCAAGGGGTCTCAACGCAGCCCATGGGCGCGTCTCTGTGTGTTGCAGGACATCCTGGAGTGGCGGACGTCGCGGCAGTTCTTCTACTGGCGGCTGCGGAGGCTGCTCCTGGAGGACACGGTGCACAAGAAGATCCAGAGCGCCAACGTGGAGCTGACCGCCGGGCAGATCCAGGCCATGCTGCGCCGCTGGTTCGTGGAGGCCGAGGGCGCCGTCAAGGTACGAGAGGACCGACTCCATTCATTCAGTTGCTCCAGTCCCGTGATAAAAACACCTGCAGTGTACAGAGCAGTGGAATTTGCAGTCAGTCCGCGCTTGTCACACATCTCTCTTTCTTACAGATTCAACTGATTTCGTCCCTCAAGCGTTGTTGTTCTCTATACAAATAGCCTTGCAAGAGGTAGCATTAGTCCTGTAATGCTAACAGCCCCGCAGGCTGTACACTCGGCACTATTGCCACTGAGGAGTTTCCCTGCTCGTTGGCATCAGGAATCGGGCGCTGTGCGGCCGGGGGGGGTTGTGGTTCTAATCTCGCGGGCAGAGGCCATGCTTGCAGTGTAAATTGGCTGCTGCTGGCACTCTAGTTCTGCCCGTTTTCTCAGCCTAGTTTCATCACCACAGACTGGTTTGTACTATTTGTAGCCTGTCCAGTGTGGGTGTTAGTCAGAGCGTCTTGCTTCTCAGGGATTCTCACTGGGGAGCGCAGCATCGCACGGGGACTGGGAACTGAAATGAAGCAATGAAAGCACAAATAAACCTGCATGCAGAGATGAGAGAGAGTGCCCCTAACACTCAACGCTTTGCTTCAAATACGACACAAAAAAAGGGGAATAAAAAGCCCTGGAGTGATGCCAGCTTCCCAAGGTAGTGTACAAGTATCTCTAGAAGCCGGCGTCTTGTTAGCTAATACATTACACCAATCAAGGCAAGTTATCTTAAGCTACAATTAATCTGCACCCTGGCACACACTGATAGGACCGCAACATGCTGTTTCTTAATTAAAAGCAAACGGATTAGAAATGATTAATAACGGTATTAAATATGCTCGTGGACTACAAGCATGGGGAAGCTGGTTTGCTTATGCAAGATTAAAACGAAGAAGTCATTAACGTCCTCGCAATCTTCATAAGCCAGAGCTTTACTTTGTTTGGGATCAGAAGTTGCTTACTTCATGAATATGCATTTCCATATCAAGTTTTGTCAAAAAAGGCATCAGTGTGGTGGCTGGGAAACTTGTTGACTTTTGAGTTCCACATTTCTAGTCTCCGTTCTGATGGCTGAGATATGAACCTGTTCCCAGGTTAAGGGACTGTGCTGTACAGCGTCGTGTCAGTGTGAAATCTTCATTTTATTTTATTACACTGGTTTTCTTTGTCAAGCTCCATTACTGCTGGTGTCCAGCGATGGTTAACTCTTTCACTGCCACGTTCTTTTAATCTGTGGCCATATCCGTTTTACTTCCTGTTTATTAGAGATGCCTTTTCCCTTATCAGTCATCATAATTTTAACTTGTAGGAAAAATCATCAAGTTGTTTAATGGTTTAAGCTTTTCGATATGAAGTAATCAGAGGTATATACACTTTAATTTAGACTTTTAATTAAAACCATAGAAATCGTAGATTAAGAGGCAGAGCAGGAAGATGATAATCATCATATTGCTAAACCAAATCCCAGTTCTGGCCCTGATTTTTCTGATATTGTATTCTTGTATATTATATAGTATAGCCCTGT